>NC_132921.1:4260000-4560000 GCF_047675955.1 Chlorocebus sabaeus
ATCTATTAATCCAGCCCCACTCTCATAATAACACATTAATGCACTAAAATGCTAATCTATTAATCCATCACTGGATTAATCTGTTCATGAGGGCAGAGTCTTCATGACCCAATCGCCTCTTAAAGGCCCCACCTCTCAGTACTGCTGCATTGAGGATGAAGTTTCCACATCAATGCTGGAAGAACTAACATTCACAGCCACAATACTCACCTATTGGCCACGTGTCACTTCTTTCTGTTTAATTCTATGTGTTTTGCTTTGTCCTTAGTGTTCAGCAATTTAATTATAATGTGACTGGGCATGGATTCATTCAGGGTCATCTTATGGGGGTTTTATTCAGTTTCTTGAATCTGTAGGTTTAGAGTATTCACCAAATTCAGGAAGTTTTTATCCATTATGTCCTTGGATATTCTTTCAGACCCACAGGTTTTCTCTTCCTTTTCTGTGAGGATGTGATAAAAAGGTTGGATATTTTGTTATTGGCCCTAAATCCCTGAATTTCTGTTCATTTTTTTTTTTTTTTTACTCTATCTTCTCTCTGTTGGTCAGCCTGGGTAAGTTTATTAAAAATTATTGATCAATCCTGTTCACTGATTCCATCTTCTGTCTTCACTCTACTATGTAAACAATTTTATTGTTGAGTTTTCAGTTCTATTTTTCCCTCTGATTCTTTTTTATGACTTCTACTTCTTTGCTGAGGTTGTTCTTAAGAGATACTGTAATTGTTTATTGAAACATTTTTTATGATGGATGTTTCATCTTCATTGATCTTGGTGTTAGCATCAACAGATTGACTTTTCACTTTCAACCTGTAGTTTTTTTTTTCTTGGTATAATAAGCAGGTGATTTTTTAAATTATATCCTGGACATTTTGACTATTATGTTAGGAGTCTCTGAGTCCCTTTAAAATATTTTATTTTTTAATGGAGTCACTTTATTTAGGTTTTGCATGTATGGTTTAGCCTACTTTTTAGGCTCCGGTTCCAGTGAGAACTTAATTTTCATAGCTTCTGTGATGCCATTTTGGCCTGTGTGGTTTATCTTGTATTTCTGGGGCTCAGATTAGTTCCTGCTAGTGCTTCCTGAGGGGGAAGAAGGGGCATCCTCAGGCTGGCCCACCTGGTGCCTCTAAGTAGGTGAAGAGAGTCTCTGGCTGATTGTCTTGGGGAGATCCCCTTCACTTATGCTTTCTCGTGTCTCTGGGTGGGGAAAGGGAGTTTCAGACATAAGAGTAAATAAGAGTGTCGTTTCTAAAATAATGAGAGAAGGAAACAAATAAAAGCAATTTGGTCATGATGTAGACAGTGGGTCAGAAATGAGGAAAATGAGTGTGATTTGAGAGGCAAGAAAAGAGGGAATTGGGTGAACTGTCAGTGCTTTATTAACAGGGATCGTCAACACTGATGGACTAGTAAAAGGTGGGTAGTCAGGTATTAAAAGATAAATTCAGTATTGAGCATATTAAGTTGAAGGATCTTTAGAATATTTTTTTCCTGAATTTCTTGTAGTTAAGAATTCTAAATGGCTACCTCACATTTAGGTGGACATAAGCCATGACAGTACTGAGGGAGTGCAGAAATAGCACCAGGAAGACAAAGACTCTGGATTTAAGACTGTGATGGGTGAACCAAAGCAGAAGAGGCATCAACTATACAACAGCACAAATAATCAGGAACAAATAATTTGATTCATTGCGGCAAACTTACTAAATTAGGGAAGTGAATAATATTGGAATATAGAAAAATTTAAAGCATTCAGGTGCACTGAAAGTTAAATGTAATTTTCATAGAATTAAATATGTGGTAGATTATTTTTAATCCAGAATTACGTTTTGTCTTTTATTATAAGCTTTATTAAAACAATCCCATTTGCAAATCATTAACATGAAATCGATGGAGCTATTCAAGTCTCTTTTCGGTGTGACTTCTAGGACTCAACTTGCAGCCAAAATTTTCAGAAACATTTCATTTTAGTGAATCATATTTTGACACTGCTACCCATTATAACACTGGGAATTAATCCTCTTGGAAGTTACTTCAGATTAAGTTAAATCACATAAAATTCAACTCTTGAAGAAGAACAATGACATTCTAAAAAATATACAAATAAATATTGCCTTGAAATATGATGACATAGTATCTCAAAGATAAGATACTGTTACTATTAATATTGACCAAGGGGGAAATGCAATGGTAGGACTATAGATAGATAAAATGCTTCTGGATGAAAATGTATCAGTATATAATAACAGCTTTAAAAACCTTTACATATATTGTTCCCATAATATTACTTATAACAGTTTATTTTAAGGCAAGATTTGGAGATTGTCTTGGAAACTATTACTGGTAATTTATTTGATAAACTGGAGACTTTGTTCATAAATGTTTGTAGAAAAGGTCTTGAATTCAATAGAGAAGTTCCATCCCTTATTTTTATCTTTGAGTCTCTCTCAAGATCTTATGGAGTATCAAAGGACAGAAGAGCATATCATCAAATTACACGGTAGGATAAGTCAAGCATTTGCTCCAGAAGCGATTGTGTAGGGAAGCTCTCCTCCCTCAATTTGGGGAGTATTTCTGTATATCTCTCATTATCTCCTTTTCCTTTTTTTCTATCTTCCTTTACTGCTTTCTTTCATCTTTTTTCCTTCTTTCTAAATGATTTCAAAACCTAGGGAGAATAAAAAATTTATAATACTTTTTGATTTTGATAAGAATGCATATAGGAACTACTGGTCACAAATTAATTAGGTTTTATTTAAGGGCTCTAAACAGAGCACACTGTACACATTTCTACTCTTCCAGGGATTTGAATTAAGGAGTATTTAATTCTCGGTAGGGCACTGTGTTAAACATGAAAACTTCCTTAAGCTCACTATGCTGAATGTTTTGGGAAATAAATATATGTTTACTCAGTCACAGACCTGAAGAATCGCACTAGCTTTTGTAACTTTTGTGGGTTTAGAAGAGTCTCATAGATTTGCCAAGTTATCTGCTTTAAGACACAATTATTGTCTAGAGGTTAAGTTCTCAAAGCTTTGACATTGGTACATGGAAATTTCTCTCTGAAATTTCTAAAAAGATAGCAATGTGTTTACTCTGGGAGTGGGTGGGTGGATAAAAAAGTTGGGTTGAACTCAGTGGCTAAAGGATCTCTCTTCTTTTTTTCTCCTCTCTCTCCTTTTCCTCTTCCTCTTTCTCTCCCACTCTCATTTTCCTCCTACAAGTAGGTTTTAGAATTCATTCAGTTGTATCAAACTATTTTTAAGTAAAAAGCTGCAACATAGGAATTCAACTCAAAAGAGCCTGGAAATTTTGGGTGAAGGCAGGTAAATCCTGCTTGAGCCTTGGCTTCTGCTTATGGCAAAGTTCCAGGAAGAAATAGGATGCTCGTGAGAGTGTTCAGCCCGGAATACTTGGATTTTGTAATCTTGACTGTGATCTTGGTGGCCATAGGAAATTTTAAGTTAAACTCTTTGAGGAAAGATGGTGGAAAATTATTGTCCTGACAACACTGAAAGTACAGGTAAAAAAAAAAAAATCTCTGTCTGCAGTTACAGAATCTCTTGTGACTCTAATTCTGGCAATTTTAGAGAAATGTTGGAATTGACACACCAAGAAGCACTTTGTGTTCAGATAGCACTAATAGAGATGCGGCTTACTTCTTTCTTCTTTTTTCACTTGAACATGGGGATTCAGGAAATATCATGTTGATCTACAGTGTTTTATAAGTTTATCTTGTAGTACCTACAGTGGTACCTCTTTTAAAACACTTCCCTAAAGTGATGACATTTTTTCCCCGATGACAACAATAATAATATAGTCATTATGGAAACTTTGAAACATACAGAAATAGGTTAGAGAAATAAAATATGATAAACAAATAAAAGTCACTCAAACTCCAGTTTGTTAAATAAAAAGTGATAGTTCATCATATTTTCCCTCTTTGATTTTAGTGAGGCTTATTTTTCCATGAGTTTACTCTATGTTTATTTGCATATATGTGAAATAATTGTCTGTTAACTTACATTTTTCTGTTGAATTTTGTATTCAAATTTTTCTCATTGTTTTGTAACGACTCTTTAAATATTAGGAGTATTCTTTTGTGGAGACTGACATCAGTAAGACAGCGGAACAGAAAGTTCTCTGTTCATATCCCCCCCCCCCACAGAAACAGTAAATTGGCAGCTATCCAAATGGACAAAAATGTCTTTGTGGGAGCTTTGAGATCCAGACTGGAGGTTTTGAAATCCCTACAGAGTCCACAACCAAGGAGGGCTGTTTTGAGAAGGCACTTCTGCACCCATGTGGCAAGTTGACATCTATGGTCCAATATGCAGACTTTGAAACATTGTATGTCCCTGTGGACTCAGCTAGAGCCCCATTTGACCTTGGTCTTCCACCAGCATCATTCACCAAGGGACCTAGGAGGAGTCACACTTACCTGTGCCTCTGGTAATAAGCCCACTGATCTCATTCCCAGTTATAAACTCTGAAGTGGTTCATGAATCAGCTCTAGGCCTTCCAGCCATGGTCTTGGAGGAGTCCTGTTCACCCAATAACCTGACAGAAGACACACTTTTCTGTGCCCCTAGACACAGGCTATCTGACTGGATTCTGAAATAGCCCTTTAGTTTGGCTCCAATCCCCATTTGCCACAGTCTTGGTACAGTCCTGCTAACAGAAGGACCAAGCAGGAGACTTGCATGTCCACGCCCATGAAGGAAAGGCCCACCAATTTTGGACTGAGTTTAGATCCTAAAATGGCCTTTTGCCTCAGTTCTAGTCCCTCTTAACCACAGCCTGGGGCCAGTGCTACTCGTCCAGTGGCCCACCTAGTGACCTGGTTTGAATCACCCCATGGATAAGCAGGATCCACACCCATCCACCCAGCTAATAGCAGACCCGCTGTCTGTGGACCCAACTGTAGGTCTGAAAACAGATCCTTGTCCCAGTGCCAGCTCTACTGACCAAAGTCCTGGAAGCAGTCCAGTCCACTCAGGAGCCAGACAGAATCCAGTAAAGGCATGCCAACTACAAAATACAAGGTAGACCTAGGAACAGCCACAAGACCTAGCTCCAACCCCACTTGACTGCAGTTTCAGAGGCAATTCCATCAGCTTGGGGATCTAACAAGAGAGGGTCTTTACCTGCCAAAAATAGTCTTTGAAGATGAGAAGAGTGTTTCTTTCTTCAAATGCAAAGACGTAGGTGCAAGAATACATGGGTTATAAACAGTCAGGCCAACATGACACCATAAACTAATAAAGCTCCAGCAATCAACTGTAAAGAAATAGAAATCTATAAATTGCCTGACAAAAAATTCAAAACAATCATCTAATGAAGTTCAATGATATTTAACAGAATATAGGCAGACAAATAAATGAAATCTGAAAAAAATGCATGAATAAACTGAGAAGTTTAATAAGGAAATATAAACAATAAGAAAGAACAAAAGAGAAATTCTGGAGCTAAAATGGACAACAAAAAAAACCTGAAAAATGAATAGAGAGTTTTAACTGCAGATTTAATCATGCAGAAGAAAGAATCAGTGTACTTAAAGACAGATCATCTGAAATTGGCCAGCTAGAGGGACAAAAAGAAAAAAGAATGAAAGAGAATAAATAAAACATATGAGATCTATCATCAAATAAACATCCATCAAATAAACAACCATCAAATAAGCAAAAAATATCCATTATAGGAGTTACTGAATGAGAAGGGAGAAAGGAGCAGAAAACTTATTAAAACAAATAATGGCTGAAAACTTCCCAAATATTCAGAGTTATATGAATACCAAGATTTATGAAGCTCCCAGGACCCCAAACAAGATCAATGCAGAGAAGATGGCCCTGGAACCCACTCTAATCAAATTGTCAAAATTGATAAAGAGAATTTTGAAAGCAGCAAGAAAAGAGTTAGTTGTTACACACAAGGCAGTGGCCATAGTTATTCAGTGGATTTCTCTGCAGGCCAGGAAGGTGTAAGATAATATATTCAAAGTTCTAAAATTAATAGAACAACTGGCAGCCAAGAATACTATATCTGCAAAGCTGTCCTTTAGAAATGAGGAAAAGCTAAGGAGATATTCAGACAAACAAAAGTAGAAGTTCATCACTTCTAGATGTGTCTTACAAGAAATGCTAAAGAAAGTTTCTCGAGTAGAAACAAATGGACACTAATGAAAACATGAAAACATAGGAAAGTATAAAACTCACTGGTAAAGGTAAATATGTAGCCAAATTCAAAATACTCTAATACTGTCATAGTAGTATGTAAATTTTAACTTTAATGTAACAGTTAGAGACACAAATATTTAAGGAGCTATAGCTACAATCATTTGTTAATGAATGTACAATATAAAAAGATATAAAGGATATAATAAATAGCATAAATGTGGTGGGAGTGAGAGAAAAACTATAGTTTTTGTATGTGATTTAAGTTGTTATTAGCTTAAAATATACTGTTAAAACTCTAAGATGTTTTATGTAAACCTAATGGTAACCACAAAGCAAAATATTTAGTAGATACACAAAAGATAAAGAGAAAGGAATCAACTCATTCCACTACAAAAAAATCAACCTGTCATAAAAGAAGATAGCCAGAGAGAAAGAAACAAACACAGGAACTACAAAACAGTGAAAAAACAATCAATAAAATGGCAATAGTAAGTCCTCACTTCTCAATAATTACTTTAAATGTAAATTGGTTAAACTATCCAATCAAAAAACACAAGAGTAGTGGAATGGAAAAAGAATCCAACAACAGCTTGCCTACAGGGCACTGACTCTGCTTTTAAAAACACATAAAGGCTGAAAATGAAGAGATGAAAAAATATATTTCATACAAATGGTAACCAAAAGAGAGTGTAGATGATTATACTTTATCAAATGAAGTAGACTTTAAGTCAAAAATCTGTTACAAGATAAAAAGAAGGTCACTGTATAATGAAAAAGGGGTCACTTTTTCAAAAGAATATAACAATTGTAAATATATATGCACTCAACATGGAAGCATCTAAAGAAAAAGCAAAATTAGGAAAATTGATGAGAAAAAGAGATAGTAAGGTAATAATAATAAAGGACTTTACTATCTACCCACTTTCAGCAATGGAGAGATTATCAAGGCAGAAAATCAATATGAAAATTGAGGAATTGGATAATATTATAGTCCAAAAGGACATAACAGAATACATAGAACATTCCATCAAACAGCAGCAAAATATGCATTCTTTTCTGGTGCATATATAATATCATCAGAATAGATCATGTGTTGGGTGACAAAAATGTCTTAACAAATTTAGAATATTAAAATCATATCAAGTATCTTTTCAGACCACACTGTTATGAAACTAGAAATCAATAACAGAAGGAGACTAAAAATGTATCGCTAGATGGAAATTAAGCAATATGCTGCTGAATAATCAGTGGGTCAGAATAAATCAAAAGGTAATTAAAAAGTATCTTGAGATAAACAAAAGTGGAAAGAACATACTAAAACTTACAAGATACAACCAAAACTTTTCTAAGAAGGAAGTTTAAAGTGATAAATGCCAACATTAAGAAAAAATAAAGATCCTCATATAAACAACTTTACACCTCAAGAAACTAGAAAAAGAATAAAGTAAGCCCAATGTCAACAGAGTGAAGGCAATGATAAAGATGAAAGTAGAAAGAAATGAAATAGAGACTAGAAAGACAATAGAAAGCATGAATGAAATTCAAACTTGGTTTTTTGAAAAGATAAATAAAAATTGACAAGTCTTTAACTAGATTAACAATGAAAAAACAGAGAAAACTCAAATAAATAAAATTATAAATGAAATAGGAGGCACTGCCACTGATACCACAGAAATACAAAGGACCAAAACAGACTACTGTGAACAATTATAAGCCAAAAAGGGGATAACCTAGAAGAAATGAATAAATTCCTAGAAATACACAACCTATGAAGACTGAATTATGAAGGAATAGATAACCTGAACAGGCCAATAATGAGTAAGGGTATTGAATTAAAGAAATGATCTCCCAACAAAGGGAAGTACAGGACAAGATGGACTCATGGGTGAACTCTCAGGCATTAATTCCAATCCTTCTCAAACTGTTCAAAAAATTGAAAAGGAAGGAAAGCTTTCAAACTCACTTTATGAGGCCAAGGTTAGCCTCATACCAAAAACAGATAGAGACATTACACTACAAGAATACAAAATAATAGACCAATAACTCTGATAAACACACATGAAAAAGTCTTTGATAAAATATTAGCAAACCAAATGTAACAGAACATTAAAAAGATTATATGTCATGATCAAATGAGATTTATTGCTGGGTTGCAAGGATGGTTCAACATACACAAATCAATAACAGTGTGATGAAGAAATCACATAATCATCTTGATAGATGCAGAAAAAGCATTTGACAAAATTCAACATCCTTTTATGATAAAAACTCAACAAATTAGGTGTAGAGAGACTGTACACATTTAGCATCATACTCAATGATTGATTAAAAGCTGAAATCTTTTCCTCTAAGATCAGGAACAACAAAAGGGTGTTCACTCTCAACACTTTTATCCAACAGAGTACTGAAAGTCTTGGCCAGAGCAATTAAGCATGATATAGGGAAACAACAGGCATCCAAATCAGAAAGGACGAAGTTAAGTTGTCTATCTAGGTGACATGATCTTGTATATAGAAAACCTTAATGAATCCAACAAAATACTATTAGAACTAATACACAAATTCAGGATAGTTGTGGAATGCAAAATTAACATATAAAAATTAGTAGCATATATATTTATATATATGTTAATAGTGAAATATCTCAAAACGATCAAGAAGACAATCATACTTTTAATAGCTACAAAAACAATACACCTAGGAATAAATTTAACGAAGGAGGTAAATGATTTATTCACTGAAAACTATAAAATTCTGATTCAAGAAATGGAAGAGGACATAAAAAATGGAAAGATATTCCAAGTTTATCAACTAGAAGAATTAATATTGTTAAAATGTCCATACTATCCAAGGTAATCTACAGATTCAGAGAAATAGAAAATAAAACCATAAAATTTATACGAATTCACAAAAGACCTAAATAGCCAAAGTGAGATGGGAGAGTTCCCTTGACCCCTTCCTGGGACTCACAAAGGGAGTGATTCATTTACTAAGCTGCCTTGCTAAATCCCTTACAGGTGGGAGCACACGAGCAGACAAGTGTGGGAACCAGAGTGAATGAATGCTGGAACCAGACAGTTGCTCCTCTCTGGTAGGAACAGGGCCTGTGTGGGCCCATGGCAGCATTCAAGCACGTTACAATGCTCTTTCAGCTCTGCTGTCTGGGAGTGGGTGCTGGCAACACCTGGAGCCCCAGAGGACATGCTACCAGCTCAGTGGGCCTTTTGCCTTGTGGCATGGGGTGGCTACTCTCCATCAGCGAGGGCAAAAGGCCAGTGTGACAGCCTTTTTGGGTTCCCACACCCAGTGCGTCCCTAATTCTTGTTCAGTGCCCAAGAGGAATGAGGTCACACGGACTTGAAGGACAGTCAATGTGGAGACTTTATTGAATGGTGGAAGTGGCTTTCAGCAGGATAGGGAGCTGGAAAGGGGATGGAGTGGGAAGGCAGTCTTCCCCTGGAGTTTGGCTGTCCTGGGCTGATCTCCTCTTGGACCATCCCTGGGCAAACTCCTCTTTGAGCAGTTTGTGATGTCCAGCTGCTTCTTCTCTCAATGTTCAGACACTTCTCTCTTCTGTGTGTGTGTGTCCTGAGTCTGGGGTCTGCGGTTCTTATGGGGCACAGGATAGGGGATGTGGCAGGCCAAAAGCAGCATTCAGGCAGGAAAACAGGGATGTGAAGTTCTCATTTAGGGCCATGGGTCCAGGCCTGAGGGTGGAACCCTTGCCAGGGACCCCACCCTTTTCTTCCTAGTATTTCCCTGCCTCTTGTCTGTATCAAAAGCAATCTTGAGGAAAAAAACAAAACAAAACAAACAATCAGAAACAAACCCAAAAAACAAAACTGGAGGTTTCACACTACCTGATTTCAAAACATACTACAAAGTTATGGTAACCAAAACTGCATGGTTTTGTCATAAAAACAGACACATAGACCAATGAAAATAAATAGAGATCCCAGAAATAAATCCATGCATTTATACGCAATTGATTTTTGACAAAGGCTACAAGAACACAGTTGGGGAAAGGAGAATGTCTTCAGTACATGGTGCTGGGAAATTTGGATATCCATATGCAGAAGAATGAAACTGGATTCTTATGTCACTGTATGCAAAAGTCAACTAAAAATGAACTAAAGATACATGTAAGACCTGAAACTACAAAACTACTAAAAGAAAACATGGAGAATATGAGGATATGCTTCATGACATTGGCCTGGGCAAGAATTATTTTGTATAAGACCTCAAAAGCATAGGTAAAAAGGCAAAAATAAACAAATGGGATTACATCAAACTAAAAACTTCTGCACAGCAAAGGAAACATTCAATAAAATGAAAAGGAATTTATAGAATGAGAGAAATTATTTGTAATCCATATATCTGATAAGAGGTTAATATCCAAAATACATAAGCAACTATGCAACTTAGTAGCAAAGGAGTAGATAAATGACCTGAATAGACGTTATTCAAGAGACATACAAATGAACAATGGGTATATGTAAAGGGGCTCAACATCATCGTCAGTGAGATGCAGTAAAAAGCACACAATCATGTATCACCTCACACCTGTTAAGAAAGCTGTTATCAAAAATTGGAGACATAATAAGTGTTAGAAAGGGTGTGGAGAAAAAGGAACTCTTGTGCACCATTGATGGGAATGTAAATTGGTACAGCTCTTAGAGAATAGATAGCATGGTGATTCCTCAAAAAAACTGAAAATAGAACTGTCAGGTGACCCAGCAATCTCACTTCTGGGCATATACCCAATATGGCAATGACATCAGTGCTTTGAAGAGATGTCTTCGTCCCCCTGTTCAAGGTAGCATTATTAATAATATCCAATATACGAAAATAACCTAAATTTCTGTTGATAGCTGAATGGGTAATCAAAATGTGGTATAGACATATACACAATTGAATATTACTTGGCTATTAAAAAAAGGGAATTCTGCCTTTTTCAACAGCATGGATGAACCTGGAGGACATTACACTAAGTGAAATAACCCAGACACAGAAAGACAAATACCCTATGATCTCACCTATATGTGGAACCTAGAAAAGTTGGCTGATAGAAACAGAGTGGAACAGTGGTTGTCAGGAGCTGAGGGGGTGGGGGAGGGAAATGGAGAAATGCTGGTCAAAGGTACGAATGGTTAGTTACAAAATGAGTAAATTCTGGAGATCTCAGGTACAATTATGTGGCAACTATGAGTAATAATGCTCTACTGTATACTTGAAATTTGCCTGGAGACTAGATCTTACGGATTCTTACTGCAAAAACAAAAGGCAACTATGTGAGGTGATCATGGTAATGAACTTGATTGTAGTAATTATTTCACAATGTACGTGTATATCAAATCATCACATCTTATTCCATAAATATGTAAAATTTTTAATCAATTATACCTAGATAAAGCCAGACAAAATATTCTGTTGCTTCACCATACATATTGCATACGTGTGCACACACACAAACATAGAAACTTCTTTTTTTCCCTAAAGAGTTATTTTACTTTTAGACTTATTAAAATAATGAAAGCATGGGTTTGAAAGAGCTAAATCTACAAACAGGAATAAATTGTGTGTGATTCATTAACCATAACAAGTATATACACATAGACACACAGACATACACACACACACAGACACACACACACACAGACACACACACAGACACACACACAGGCTTAGAAGTGCTGAAGAGGTGTGGGCACATTCTGGATCTTGGGCTAACTGCCTTTTGTGTCTTTCCAGGATGTCAGGGATTCTTGATGCAGGGTGACTGCTAACTCTTCCTGAAGGTTTTCCTGTTTTATCCTGAGCGCGTGTCTGACCTACACAGTCTTCTTCACCATACTCAGGAGCATGTTAGTCTCAGCCACTTTCTGGAATTAGAACATGGGATTTGAGATCAAGCAGGTGTGGGTTCAAATTGTCTCTGTCAGTTACTAATGGCAGGATATTCACCTAACATTTCAAAATCACAATGGCGTGGATGAAAAACGCCAACCTCACAGGACCAATTTGGGAGTCATGTATAAACACAAAGACACATGTGCATATACACATATTCACATGTGTACATTCAAGGCATGTACACATGTGCACATACACATATACATACCCATATACACACATACACATATGCACACACAGATACACACACATACATAGGACAGAAAGAGAACCTGACACACAGTATTCCTGTGAGTGGACAAACCTAGCATTGCATCATGCAATAAGAGAGTAATTGAACAGCACCCTGATTACATGTGGTACCCATTCTAATTTTCTAATTTGTTGTCCTTTGACTTATGATAACCACTTTGCATACTTGAGATGAACCATTCAAAGCTGATGTGAGTGAGCATCTCCAACAACAATCCCAGCGCCTGCTGTGGATCAGGTGAGCACGTTAACAAAGCTGGTGAAGTAGATTAGAACACTGCTCACTTTAGAACTGTGCTCTGCAGGGCTGCCAGGTGTAGTGGATGAAGACAGCTTTAGAATAACTGCATGACAGGAAACACAAAAGTGCCTGCAGGACTTTCTCACTAACCCTTTCACGGTCTGCATATGTGTATCGTACAAAGTTTGAAACCCTATCAGAATGAACAATAACTGTGATTAATAACTTTCCTTATTAATGCTTTAGGAAATTAGGGTAAGCAATATTTCCACATAATTTTTAAACCTAAAAATAAAGAAAAAAACATTTAAAATGAGAGTTGAAGTACTCTTTCTCTTCCCATGGGCTGAGTGTTTGGGGTGTCATCTATCATGTTCTTGATATACCTGGGTCCTGACCATCTACCAGCACCATGGACTTGGCTACCTCCTCAGTTCCCTGACCCATTTCTGGCCCTCACATCTCTTCTTTGTCCTTCCAGAAGGATTTAAGAGGAGATTAAGGGCTTGGGTTAGGGATCTAATGTGAGGTCTACACTGAAGGCAGGTTCTGCTCTTATCTCGAGCCCTTATTATGGTATTTGGGCCACGTGTTCTCAAATGTACCGTCTCTTTCAGCAACTGAGCTCCAGTCGAAGGCACCTGTGCAGGTCCCTCTTGGAAGCACGCCCTATGCCTGGGTTCTGCAATAACTTGCTCTTCTCAGCTCGATTTTCGGAGGCCTCAGGGCACTGATTTTGAATCTGGGTGCCTCTGAATGGTCACTTCTAACCAACAAGCAGTCTACTTTGTCACCCCCTTTTTTTTCTGGGACTTGTGTTGCCTGCCTGCTGGAATTTTTCTCATCTAGTCCTGCCTTCCACACTCCTCCCATTAAAGATGAACTCTTCCTGCGGGGCTGTTTGGCTCCTGGCTGGTCCATTGGGGCTCTCCTTCATGCTCTGACCTCCCTCTGGCACTGACTTCATGAAACACAGCCCTCTCTGAGTGGCACCTGCCCATGAAACTGCTCTTCCTAAGCTTTGCAGTACCTGCCATTGTCTCCCCACTGCTAATCATATTCTCTCTGCTATGGTTGTTTAACATTTTCCTCACATTTATAAGCAATTTTGCATTACAGAATCAAAAGACCTTCTTCACATTATGTCTTATTCCTACCACCAAATTTTAGGTTCTCTAAATTGTGAGTACTCCTCATGATACTCCACATGATAAATATTTGTTAAATAAATTTGTAGAAATATAAATGTGGAATTGTATGCACACACATAGATCTCTTGGGAACTGGCTCATTGGTCATACCAATTTTGGAAAATAGTAAAAATGTAAAACCAGTGAAAATGTCAATTCATTTGGAAGATTTCGAATGATCCTAAAAATATGAAGTTAAACTCTCATATCGTTATTACATTAAATACCAGGAAGAAACCTATTTTGAGATGCAGAAATGTTGAGAAGCTCTGAGAAAAAGCAGCCATTATTCTCATTTAAATTAGAAATTCGTTCCTTCGCTTTTTTGTTCTGCCTCCAGATCCAGTCCTTGCCTGGGATTTGAAAGCTTTGCATATATTGAAAGCTTGGCCAGCACAGACAAATGTTCCTTTTCCCTTTGTAAAAATGGTCTTGGTGTTGTAGAAGTTGTTAGAATCAGAATGAAGTCACTTGTGTTAAAAAAAAAAAAAAAAAATCCTGATGAACAGAGGTGTGAAAGGCCATAAAGAGAGAGTTCTCATGCATTAATGCCTGATAACAACCATCACAACAGACTCTGCAGAAACTACAACCTTGCACAAAGGCCATCTCAATTTTACACAAAAAATAGTAAAATAGTTCTGTTTGGGCATCTTCCCAGCAATTTCCTCTCCAAGCCCACACTGGTGTCACCCTTGTTATTCATCCTTGTAGCTAATGATAATAATCTCAGTGTGTTAGTCCATTTTCATACTGATGATAAAGGCACACCCAAGACTGGGTAATTTACAAAAGAAAGAAGTTTAATTGGACTCACAATTCCATGTGGCTGGGGAGGCCTCATAATCATGGTTGAAGGCAAGGAGGAGCAAGTCACATCTTACATGGATGGTGGCAGGCGAAGAGAGCTTGTGCAGAGAAACCTCTGTTTTTTAAAACCATCAGATCTCATGAGACCCATTCACTATCATGGGAACAGTGCAAGAAAGACCCCCAGCCCCCAACATAATTCAGTCACCTCCCACCGGGTTCCTCTCACGACATATGGGGATTGTGGGAGTTACAATTCAAGATGAGACTTGGGTGGGGACACAGCCAAACCATATCACTCAGAAGCAGTTATATAGCCTCTTTCCTGTTTCCCGTAAAAACTGTCGTTTTCCTTTACGTCCCTGAATATGCACCTAGTTTACTATGGCACACATATTTCCATTGAAATGCCTCATTCCCAAGTAACTGTCATTTTCTTTTAGAGAGCCCCTCTCTGTTTAATATTTACATTGATAAAAATTGTGTCCAGAAGTCAGACCTGAAGAAAAATCACTTGTGAAAGAAATGGGCAATTCTGGGACCTGGTATGCAGTACTCACTTAGGTCCTTAGAGCTCTCTGCTTCCATGGCCTCACCTTTTCTGTCCTGGTGAGTCTTTTCTCAGGTTAGGCCTCCCTATATTTGGTAGAGGCTGGTAGAGGCTGACTAGCTTCACTTTTTGTTTTGTTATAAGGCCAACTGAGTAAAGGACTTTGCACTCCTCTTGGGATGATGAAAGACTTTTTGTTTTTTCTGGAAAGCCCTTACTGTATAAGGACAAGTGTCTGTTCATCTGGTTTTTACAGAATTTATGTTCTGTTTGTGAAGAATGTCTTTTCTGGTGAGTTCACTTTTGTTTCTGTGTGCCTAATTTAGTATTTTGTTTGATCTGCATGCCTGGGTTAACATTTTTGTGATCACTCTTATCTTGGTTTCATTTTGGTTTGGTTCTGCGTGTCTGTAAGTGATTTGGATCTCTTCCCATGCTGATTTCTGAAAATCTTCTTAGAGAAAAAAAAATAAACATTCTAAATGATGGCTGCAAGATGGCTAATTAAAATCCATTTGAGCAGTCCCCAGCATCTAAAACACTCACTCAAACTCCTAACATTCTTTCACAGGATTGGTAGAATTTTCTTTGCTTTGAAGAGATTAAAAAGAAATAAAATGGGAATTTCAAACATTTAGACATATCAGATTTTCTGAGTCTCCAGCCAACTACATGGCTTTTCCTCATGCACGTTTTTTGATCAGTGGCAATCATAGGGATCATTTGAACTCCCCAAGCTTGTTTTCTTCTTTGTACCAAATTAAGAGAATACAATGGTAGAGTCAACATGTAGAGGCTTCTAAATCCTCTAGCACTCTGCTTCTTTTCCTACCTACTTTGAATCTGTTGATTTTTCTGCTGGCGTTGAGATAAAACTCTCTGCTGTAGCACTCCAGGTCAGATAAAAAAAATATCTTAAAGGACTTTAAAATTAATGCTTTTACAAATTACAACAGCCTCATGGCAACCAACAATCTAAACGTCTTTTGGAAATGCAAATTTAGGTTTGCCTGACTAACAATTGCTTAAGCTTATGGAATAGTTAATTCAGGTATTACTAGTCTTAAACTAGATAAATGTTTATAGAAATGGGGCTCTCAAATCAAACAGGTCAAAATTTTGAGCTAAGCACAATAATAAAAGGTAGCTCTCTCATGCATAAAAATTGCTTTGTTTGTCATGTAGGGGCCAGAAAAAAATGACCAATGTGGTGAAACTCCATCTCTACTAAAAATACAAAAATTAGCTGGGTGTGGTGGTGGGCACCTGCAGTCCCAGCTACTCAGGAGGCTGAGGCAGGAGAATTGCTTGAACTGGAGAGGTTGAGGTAGCAGTGAGCTGAGATGGTGCCACTGCATTCCAGCCTGGGTGATGGAGCGAGACTCTACTTCCAAAAACAAAACAAAACAAACAAACACAAAAACTCTGCCAACATGCCTCTCCACCCACACTGATTACTCTCAATCGGTAATCAGACCAGCAAACAAATTGTGGGTTTATTACTAATTCAAGGCTACTTAGAGATTTTGTTTTTTCTTATACAATTCAGCCAATCCTGGCTAAAATGTAAACTGAAAATTTAACCTCAAACCCACTTAAAGCTAAAAAAAAGAAAAAAAAAAACAACAAAAAGGGGCAAAAGAAGTCTTTGTAAAACAACTTACTTTCCCCAAAACATTGGTCCACAGCCTTCATTAGGATACCTACTGGGGCAAATAACCGTTGAAAAAGGGAGCCATTTGAATAAGGCTTATATTTTTAAAAATAAAATTTTGATCAAATAGTCTTTTATAAACAGGTGAGTCTGTATCACTATCTCATGACCAAAATTCTAAAATGAAATTTATAAGATTGTATTTATGTGTGGATATATGTTTAGGTCTATTTACACATATGTACATTGAATTTTGTTATGTATTGTGTCTATATTATAAAATCTGATGTAGTTAGCCAGAAATCCCTTACATAATTTTATTCAAATTGGCAAAGATAATGAGCACTCATATAAAATATATAATAAGAAAGAAGTTTTTTTAAAAAAAAATTATTGGTAAAATAAAGTTGTCAGCATACATTTTTGCCTGGGTTTACTGGTTAGACAGTTTTATATTTGTATCTTCTAGATGTTTTTAGGTCAGAAAATGATAAACCCAACCTAAAAGCAGAATAATCTTTGTTTGTGTAACCCTTTGATAAATAAGCTTAATTTAATATTGTAGTTTAATAAAAACAGCTGTATCTGCTGAGTTATTAACAACACATTCTTATATTTAACTTTAAGTCTTCTGCTTACGTGAACACCTAATAGTCACAGGCTATAAAAATGCTTAACAGGGAAATAATTTGAAATAATGATTAGCTTTATCTAATATCTCAGTTTTTATAAGTAATCTTGGTAAATTGTTAAAAATAAATTAGGTAAGTATAAATGGAACAAATACTTACAGATAAAATTTTTATATAATTTTAAATATTAAGGTTATGTCATGTTAAAATGATACTTATTAAATGTCTGGGTCATTTCAAAATAAGATAAAAACTGAAATTACTGAACACAAATGTTTGTTCTTCACTCCTAAAAATTTATAGATATATTATATATATTTGGGTCTATTGATACATGTAAAAATTATGTTATGGAAAACCATATTTCTCAAAATTATTAACAGATTTTCATCTGTAAAGCACTACTATGTGACAGTTCAAAATTTCTTGCTTCATAGATTTTCACTAAAAATCAAGATTACTGAGAGCTAAAATTCTTGTTAATATATGTAATTATGTATACAATGTGTGCCAAAAAAGTAAGATGTGTTTTGATGAGAAAAATTTTAAAAAGGCATAAAAATGTGTTCTTTTTTGTTTGTTTGTTTTTTGAGATGGAATCTCCCTCTGTCATCCAGGCTGCAGTGCAGTGGTGCAATCTTGGCTCACTGCAATCTCTGTCTCCCAGGTTCAAGCAATTCTTCTTCCTCAGCCTCCCGAGTAGCTGGGACTATATGTGCACACCACCACGCCCACCTGGCTAATTTTTGTATTCTTAGTAGAGACAAGGTTTCGCTATTTTGGTCAGGCTTGTCTCGAACTCCTGACCTTGTGATCTGCCTGCCTCAGCCTCTCAAAGTTCTGGGATTTCAGGCATGAACCACTGTGCCTGGCCAAAAATGTGTTCTTTATTTAGAATTTTTTTTTTTTCTAATTTGGAGGTTGTTTAAAGGTTGTTTCAAAAATTAAAATTAGAAAGAAAATAGAAACAATATAAAAAGGAATAAGTGAAGGAGGGAGTTATAAGAAAGTCATAGTTATTGTAAAGATATATATTCGTTAATAAAGTTTAAAAAGAAAGGAGAATAATTTTGTCTGGAAAAGAATCTTGTGTAGTAAATGTTTGTCCTAAAGGAAAATGACTGGTTATTTTTTAAGAAAGGGGAAGACAGAACAAAGCAGAAAGCCTAAGCATAATGTTAAGGCTTTGTGCAGGTCACAAAAAGGTTTGTGAAGGATGAATTGATAAAAAAATTTTATGTCCTCAAGTTGGTTATAATTAGAAGGGAATTATTTATAAATCTTTCTAAACATTGATCTTTGATATTGAAAATATAGAAATACAAAACCAAAAAGTTGGTTCCCTCTATAAGAACAACAAGATTTTCTTAAAATATTAGTTTCAGTACCATTAAAAGTCAAAAGTTCTTTAGTCTAAAGAGGTTTTGATTTTTAATTCTCTGCAGCTATATTTTTGTTTTATAATCACTGTTTAATTTCCTTAGTTTCATGTTAGAAATGCTGTCTTTTTCATGTAAAATTGTGATTTCGTTTCTTAAGATAGAGTTTTCCTCTTAAAACTTCTCAGATTCATATTTCAGAAGTTCAATGTCTGCTGTATCTCATCACATGTAATTTGCAGGTTATACAACTGTAATGGTTAATACTGAGTGTCAACGTGATTGAAGGATGCAAGGCGTTGTTCCTGGGTGTGTCTGTGAGGGTGTTGCCAAAGGAGATTAGCATTTGAGTAAACGGGCTGAGAGGGGTGGACCCATTCTCAATCTGGGTGGGCGCCATCTAATCAGCTGCCAGTGTGTAATGAAGAGACTTGCTGAGTGTTCTGGCCTTCCTCTTTCTCCCGTGCTGGATGCTTCCTGTCCTGAAACATCAGACTCCAAGTTCTTCAGCTTTCAGACACTTGGACTTACACCGGTGACTTGCCAGGGGCCTTGGACTTACACCGGTGACTTGCCAGCGGCCTTGGACTTACACCGGTGACTTGCCAGGGGCCTTGGACTTACACTGGTGACTTGCCAGGGGCTCTTGGACCTTGGGCCCCATACTGAAGGCTGCACTATTGGCTTTTCTACTTTTGAGGTTTGGGGACTCAGATTGGGTTCCTTGCTCTTCAGCTGGCAGATAGCCTATTGTGGGACCTCACCTAGTGACCATGTGAGTCAGTTCTCCTAATATATCTCTGTCCTATGTACATAAATCCTATTAGTTATGTTCCTTTAGATAACTCTGACTAATACATCATTGCCTTCTGCTCTTCCTCTATTTCTTCCTGAGAAGAACTGGAATGATAACTCTCTCCTTTAACTTTTTTCTCTTCTAACTCTGCTGTGATGGCCTGATGCTAAAATGTTTACATTGAAGGCCTAGAAAAGTAACTTTTTTATCCAGTATGACTTGAGTGTGTACTTGGCTTTTCTCATTGTGTCTGAATTATTCCACGTAACCAGGAAACTTCCCGTGCTGTTACTAAAAGCCATGCGTTCTCCTGCTCAGAGTGCAAGTTCTCCTCTACAATGGGGCACACTCATAACCTTGGATGCACTCTTCCCGTGTCTGACTAAATCCAAGTAGTGTTTTCATCGGGTTCAACTTTCAGCTTATTGAAACAGGCTTCCCATATGGAAAAGCAATCACATTACGAAGGTATCGCTCTACCTTTTTGGAAATTGGCCTAAGAAACAAATATTTTACTTTTTAGCAAGATAATTTTCTGTGTTGTTTTTATTAGGTATTTGATTACTTAGGAACATTGAGCTTTAAAAGGCTAAGGTTTTTATATCCACATAACCTTCTGTATTACTTTGGAAGTCTCTTATCACTCTGGCTAAATGAATGACTGTGATTTCACAGTGATTTGTAATCCTATTTTGATCAAGTGTTTTAACCTATTTTCCTCTTTGACAGGCTTCTCCAATGTCAAAATTCTAAATTAAGTCTTTGTGACCTAAAATTAACTTTGGGGTTTTCCTACTGGATCCCTGGGAGGTCTCAAAGAATGTAGCTGTCATCTTAAAGAGATATGAAATGATAAGACCTATCTGGCAAATTGTATAGAAAAATATTGTCAAATGATAAGTGATAGTATGTCTTCTTTCAGTTACATTTATCATGTTATTGATATGAATGTTTGAAATTGTATATAATTCATATAAATCTCATACATCATCAGTCATAATTCTGATTATCTTATATGCCACAAAATAACCACATTTTATTGTTAATTGCTGATGATAATGAACTTCCATTAGATTCCTAACCATGGTTACTGTAAGACTCTGTCTTCCACAGTTTTGATTTTCTCTAAAGGCATCTGCAATCAGATCCATGGAAAAGACACCAACAAGCACTTTTAAATAAAAGTCTCTAATAATTTAAAGATCAATGGGCTAAATTAAAAATTTTAAATATGCTAATGAAGAAACTAATAAATTCATAAAACTGCTAATGAAAATCAAGTAGAACAAAAAGGTATCATATGAGATTAAACAACTGATGAAGATTATCGTTTTTATGAATTTTATTTGATGCATTATTGGTTCTTTACTTAAATATTTTGTTTTTCAGATGTAAGAAAATGTTTTGTCTTAAGCTAATCTATAGCTAACAATAATTTGGTAAAAAATACTTTTGTTAACAAAGGTGAAAACATTTGCTATTTCTTCCTACATAATTTCTCAAAATTCAAAAACTATCTGTATTTTTTATAACACTACAGTTATTTGCATAAGTTCCATAAAAATGTCCTCTATTTATAGCAGGATACAATTAAAAACATTGCGTATATTATCAGTGCTTTGACTAGAATGACATATTTAAGAATGTACATAGAATGCCTGGTTTCAAGTTCTCCCAGTCTTAGAGTGGTGAGTAAAATTGTCAATTCTTGGCAGCACCAGAAATCTTAAAACTGTAGGTGAAATCTAAAGTCTGCCTCGATTTGGCTTCACCAGGTTTTAAAATTCCTGAGATTCCTATGTGATTAACGTGGAAAGAAAAAGTTACATTTCTAAAAAAATGCTCTAGTACACCCATTATCAGATTGTAGCTCTGTGCACTGTTTTTGAGTTCTGGTTATCTACTTATAGACTAACTTAGATCTCTGAGTTCTAGATTCCTCCAGCTTCCTTCCATGGAATTACTAAAAAAAGGGACTTCTCTGTTCCTAAAGCACTATAAGCTGAAACTAGATGAATTTTTTTATGAGCAAGTGCCTGATGTATGGCTGCACAGAAAATTCACCAAATCACCCAAAGCCATTAGCACAGGCATCCAAACTGCAAACCAGGGCAAGAAGGTGATGTTTTCATACACTTTCCTAGATATCAGAACAAGATTCCAAATCATAATAAAGTACTTACCCCTCTTAATTTCTACTCTTTTCATTGCAAAGAATAATGGTTATCTGATTTGTTCAATTGTTTGCCTTTAAGACTAGGTTCAATGGCTCAAAACCATTAGGCAAACTGGATTTATCATATTACTATTACTTTTATTTTGTGTTTTCCCCTTTTAAACTTTGTGTCTGTTACTTGTTACATTTTTATTTTTTGTAGAAGTACAACTCCTAACAGAATAATGCTGACCTAGTACTTTGAGATGATAGCAAAAGACTACGGAATAGACAAAATTGAACTAATAATGGATTCCAGGTAGACTTGGCCTGAGAGCCCTTCCCTTTAAAGATCGTTTGTTGCTTGAATACAGCTCAAACAGCTTTGACACTGACCCTTAGCCACCATTTACTCCCAACACAAGACCAGACCAGCAACCAGGACAAGGGACATTCCAAACCTATCACTGATTGATCATCGGTGTTTCTGGAGAGAGATCATGATCTAAAGGAGGAAATGTGAAGTTGCCAGAATTGGAAGAGATCACTTGTGTTGAAAAGATCCCTGACCAGTGGAGCTGGGGAAGGCCGCGAAGGGAGGATTCTCATGCATAAATGCCTGATAACAAAACTATCACCAAAGACTCTGCAAAAACCACATCCTTGTTCAAAGGCCGTCCCAAAAATCATACAAAAAATACTTCTGTGAGGACATTGGCCCAGCAGCTTCCTGTTCAATCCCAGAAAGGTTCTGTCCTTGCTATTGATCCTCATAGCCGAGGATAATTATCTCAACACATATAATCCTCCTCATTTTTCCTTTAGAAACCTTTGTCTTCCTTTTCCTCCCTGAATATACACATAGCTTACTATGGCATGCATTTCCATTACAATGCCATAATTTCAAGTAAGTGTGGGTTTTTAGAGATCCTTTGTCTATTGTTATTTAGATCGACAGTATTACATACATGCACACACAGAGACATATGCATGCATACACACTCACACATGAATGCACACTTGCACACACACAGACACACGTCACGGAAACACACGTGCACAGTGTCCCATGCACATATATATGCACGTATGCATGCACAAGCACATTAATCCAGATGATAAGATCTTTCGTAAAAAGAAGCAGACTGTGTTATAAAAAGGATTTGACTTTAAATTTAAATCCAAATCCGTACTATTTATTATAATAGATACAGAAAACTACACCACGCACACATGAAAGGAGTTTGAACTCTGAATAAAACCCACTATTCTTATGATAGTAACAGCTACCATTCACGGAGCCCTAACCCTGGGCTCTATTCTAGGAGCTTTAACATCCTTCAGCTGCCCATATTTGAGTGCAGGATGTGGGACCGTGCCAATGGATGGTTAATGAGGGAACAAGACTGACTTGGTCTCTTCTTAATGGATCTCATGGTAACTAGGAGATGCTGCCCGGAGGGCATCACAGCAGCCCTGTAATGTGCAGAGGAGGACTTGAAACTCGGGAAGAAAGGCCTTTGCTGGTGACCACACAGCTATGAGGTGCCACACCAGGGATTCAAACTGAGGTCTGTTTGCCTCCAGTCCCCAGTCTTCTCATTATGCAAAGCTACTTTTCAATCTGAGTGAAGGTGGAGGTACATTAATTGCTAAGCTCTAATTTTCCTGCTGTACCTCCCACACCAGTCGTGATTTCCAGCACATGTTTAGCTATGTGCTTGGTCATGGGCGGTGCATATGTGATTACTCCCCTTAGATCAGAGCCCCCTTTTTTTCCTCAGCACTATTAACACATCATCTGCAGAAAATTTATACGTTCCATCTGTTTTCACTTCAGATTCTTTCTCAAAATGTGTTTTCACTTCAGTTTCTTCCTCAGTTTTAATACCTTCATCCTTTTTAATGGAACCTCCAGGTATCTTTCCCAGATGACTGGTCACAGTGAAACGCCACTACCCGTTCTCTTTTTCATCATTCAACACTCACATGTAAAAGTGGCTATTTAGATGAGGAACCTCAAGCTGACTTTATCACCTTACAAATGAGCGTAGGGGAGTTGGGGAATGGGCATGAATATAGACCAATCAAAGCAACTAGAGAAACTTTGTCTGGAAAAGTAGTGACTCAGAGGAAAAGGGCCGGTTTGCACTCATTTGTTTGACACCGAAGAGCCTCTGACTCATAGAATGATCTTCACTAAGTTGTGAAGGAAATGCTCTAATAATTGATTGACTGGGACCTTCATGGGGGCATCACAGCCTCAAATAGCAACTGTAGCACAGACTCCAGAGCCCGGCTGCAGGGCGCAGAGTACATGTCTGCTCTGTAGAGGCTGAATGACCTGAGATAAATTACTTCCTATTGCTTTGGTTTACTCATATCCAAAAAGGGGGTCAGAGTAGCTACCTTATAAGAGTTTGGGAAGAATAAATAAGTTCATCCCTGAAGACAGATCAGACAGTACCTGGAATCCAGTGGGATTCAGTGCCTGTTCTCAGGAGCAGTAATTGTTCTTCTATTGTGAGGAGGTCCAGTAGAATACTGAGGAGGGTAGACGGATGGAGGGTAGAGGGAAGGAGGGTGTGCTGGGCTCGGTGCATGTAATGCCCTTGCAACTCCACATCTGTGGGTCTGTGAAACGGTGTGTGAAATTCATACCTTTCTCCTCATCAGTAAGTTTATTATTGTGTGTGTAATGCAGCATGGATTAACTTAGACTGAAGGAAATGCAATCCTTGGCCTTCAGATCTTCCAATTTTATGTCAGCAGTTTCAGAAACACTTTAGCCAACTGATTTAGCTTATAATGTTGTATCTTTCTGTATACAGGACAGGATAGGAGGAAAAATGTTAAATTATTTCCCACTGCCTTTTTTGCTGCCCCCATCCCCTGTAATCTGATAAGCTGATGTGTGGGATAAAATCATGCTCTCTGCCTGGATTTTCCATCGTCACCCCCTGCGTTTGCACCAGAGTACACTACAGAGCTAATGACTTAAGCCACTGCCAACACCCCTTCATTTGTCCATTCCTTCTCCAAGGATACTGCCGAAAGGCCAAAGATGCATTTCCAAATGTTTCTAACACCAAACCCAGACCACAGAGGAATAGTTTTGTAAAATTATGCACTCAGTTGTTTGGCTTGAATTTAAAGGCTATCTGTCAGCTCAGTCTGGATGTATGAGTGATTTATTTAAGACTGCAAGACGCAGGGCTTAGAGAGGAGGGTGACTGATCAAGTACTTAGAACATTTACTAGGAAGTCACACTTAGGCCAACGTGAGCACAGAATATATTTTCTCCGTGAAATGCTCATTAGTCACAGCTATAACAATAGTTACTATTTATTGAGTGCTGCTCTATGCCAGATGCTTACATCCATTATCTCACTGCATCCTTACCTCAGTCTAGGGAGGTTGTGTTATTTTCTTAGTTTTATAACTGATAAAAGTGAAGTTCAAAAATATTAAATGGCTTTCCCCAAATCAAAGATCTACTAAGCGTCAGAACTGGGGTAGGTGGCATGTTCAATCACTATTCAATAATTCAGTCATTATTTCTGAAGGAAGAATAAACAACAGAAGGGCCAGGTCTGTATGATTTTAAGCCTTAGCTCTTAATCATTCGTTTTGATTTTTTGTATACAGCAAGTACTTTGAAGAAATGATAGGTAACACGTTTCCCAAAAGAAGTCTGGGTAAAGACATGGTAAGTTCTAAACGCATCGTATTTTAAATAGTTTACACCTACCTCTTGCAATTACAGAAAATAATCAAATTCAGGCAACAGAAACAAAAGTTACTGAGATTTTATAATGTCTCTGGATTGTACTAAGTTGTCCTATTTACCAAAGTGGTTTTATTGCATCATTCCTCTTGAAGATAATCAAATACGCTATTCTGTATTAATTGATGCCATGGATCTTAAGTGGTCATTGGCCAACTGGAGATACACTTATTTTTTTCTTGGCTAAAATCTTTCTAGAATTTACTCCTTACCTAGAAGTAAAAACAGCGGACACCCTTTTGAACTGCTCACATGACCACACCACTCTGCCAGGACGTCATTGTGCTGAGGGGAGGTCTGAAGTCCATGGAAGAAGACACAGTGGCCGCTGGAGCTTGTGGGGAGGGAGGGACCAGCAGAACTCCAAGCACAGATGAACTGTCGGTGGCAGGAAATATGGTGGGCACGTTTCCAGAATGACGAATGGGAGAAGCAATCATGACATCTCCAGGTGGGGGAAGTACAGGAGGAAGAGGTTGTTCTCTCAGGAAGTTGCCTCCTAGCCTCCGACGAGGCCTTTCCCATCACTGCTCGTTCTCTTCTGTGTGCAGATTGGATACTGCGGTCACCCAGAGAAGCTGGTGAAGGGGCGATCCTCGTCTCATTCTGACTCATGCGTGTGTCTTGATGTTTAAACTCAGAAGGGCAAAGCTTTTGGTTATCTATGAGACAAAATGGCTAGTTTTTGGGGGGTCTGGCGCATTACATTCTGCGGATTAAGATTTTTGCCTGATATTGGCCAAGTGTTCCTGTTTCTGTGGGAAATGTTAGGCCTGTTGAATCAAACTCAATAAAGAGTAGTAAAATCTGTTATTCAAAATATTTTTGCTTTTGTAGCTGGTTAGTTGCCTTTCTTTGGAAAACCTTGTACAATTTCTACATGAAATGTATTCCTATTGGAAAGAGGTTTTGCCACAACGAATTTCAAACCCTATACAACAAATTAGTTTATTCTACAGGAATTTCAATAAAAAAGTTTTTTTTGCCCCGTTCTATAGCTATAAGTGTTACACTGTAAAACATAAATATCTCTGAATATTTAGAGTAGATATTAAATGAAATCATTGCACACAACGAATGTACCTTTTTCCCCCATAACTCTTAGGAACAATGTTTTTTACATCTTTTTCCCAGCTCCCATTTTAGTTCCTAACTCAAGAGCTGAGGTTTTTCCTAACTCTCATGAATGCAGTGCTTTTCACAGCGCTTCGCCTGCCTCAAACAAAGCACTGGCCATTCCAACAAAGCTTCCGTCGGCCTGGAATGTCGTCTTCCTCAGCTGGGCACTAGGTGCGGGTTCTTCATAATCAATAAAGGGCTGCAATAATTCAAACTGTGTTCTCTAATTATTAGATCAATTATATCCAATTTGCCTGATGAAAGCTTACGTTGTAAGAGAAATGACTATATTCAGGCAAAGGCAGAAGGCTGACACTTCAACATTTTTAACATTCTTAACATTTTAAACCTCAGCCCAGACATCCTACTAATAAATTTTTACTGTTGTCTTTTGATACACCTGTAAATCTAGAAAAATCATATGACCTTACACAGAAAATGAAACACCCATTTACAACAGGAACGTAAAAGTTTAAATCACTTTGGTCTATTCCTACTAGAATTTAAAGTACCCTATTCAGAACATGCTTGCCAAGCCATATGGGTTGATGTTTCTGGAAATCTTTATTATATATACATCCATCCCTGGGGAGAAGAAGCCATTGACAACAAGCTTTAATTCACTTTTTAGGCATTGTTTATTTCCATAAGCAGTAGAAGCCTCTCTCTTTTCTCTTTACTCTTCCTGACTTACTTTGCCTTAGCGTCTTGATTTTGGGGATTCATCCATTTTCTGCTGTGTCTGAGCACTGGGAGGTCAACAGATGCATGCTCAAGACTCCCATTAGACCGGAATCATCATTAAACTGCAGGCTTTCTTTTCGATTCCCAGTCTTTATTAAACCAAAAATGTTTTAACTGAAGGTTAAGCCACAGAGGTGATATGGACTAATTCTTTCTGTACTGAATTATTAATAATTTTATAAAGTAACGTAAAAATAACAAAAATTATGACGACACCTGATTAAACTATTTGAAAGGAGAGTGTTTGAATGCCTTAGAAAACAAAATGATATACTATTTTAAACAATAATCTCTAGTTAGTTAAAAATTCAGTGCCAATTCAATGCAATGAAGATTTACTGAACACGTCTTTGGTAGCTGCAGGGAGGATGCAAAAATAAGAAGTGTGAAATAGCATCTGCCTACAAGTGTGTGCTGGAGCAACATAAAATTCATAGACAACACTGCAAGGAAAAGTGTCAGCTGCCATTTTAATGCCGTGTGTTAGGACTCAACATGGATGATCTCATTTAACCTTCACAATACAGTGAGGGAAGTACTAGTTTTACTCCCATTTTACAGACAGGACATGGAAACCTATCTGTAAAGATCACAGAGCTGGTGCCTAGTGGAGTTGTCCCTTTGCTGCTTTGGGAGAGGAGGCAGAGGCCGGTTGCTGGTGGGCTCTGTTAGCGGCAGGCTGTTCGACGACCATGCGGGTAACATTCTCTGCAGCGAAGAATATGGAGGAGAAGGCACAGAAGTCATTGATTAGGCCATAATTTCTCCTCATCTATATATGTACCAAAGCTAATAAGTAGTGTTTATTCATTTCCTTATTAGGAATCAATTTTATGTGAGGCTTATTGGCTGAGTTAAGTTATTTAAGAAGCTAGAATTTGAAATTCATAGCTTTTGTTCTTCACTTGTACTGAAGCTGGTATCCTCCGAGCCTGTGCATTTGGTTGGTTTTAAGAGTGAGAGGTTCGCAGTGAAGGACGAAGGAAATAGACTTCGTTCACATACAGTGAGATTTCCTGCAATCCCTTACGGTCCTTGACTATCTTTTTAGGAGGCAGGAATTTAACAGGCAAGGTTAAAGGGCACAGATAAGAGGGAGTAAATTCTATACTTCTGATTATTTTGAAACACTGAGGTCATGTGGGTTTAAATATAGCTTAATCCAACTTGCCTTAATTTTTCTTTTTTTTTCTTTTTAAAATTTTTTTAGGATCTCGCTATGCTGCCCAGGCTGGTCTTGAACTCCTGGCCTCAAGTGACCCTCCCACCTCGACTTCCTAAAGTGCCAACGTTACAGGTGAGAGCCACCATACCTGGCCTTGTCTTGTTGTTTTTATTGCTATTATGATCACCCTTTGTAAGTAAATCTTTATGATCTGTACCTTTGATTGGCAGATCTGTATGCCCGTAGTGCTGGAAAAAAAGAGCAACACTGTGGAGTAACTGAATCTTGAGTTGGCATTTTCAGTTTGTCTGAGACATTCTGACGCCTCGATTTGATTCAACTAAAATGAGCTGTCTGATGGCTGCACTTTGGAATCAACAGGAAGACTTTAAAAATGCAGATGCCTAGGCTCCACCCCGGGGGCTCCACCCCTCTCTCCACCCCCAGATATTCTGCTTTAATTGGTTTCCTCAGGTGATTCTAATAAGCAGGAGAAGTCCTGGTGGCAAAAGCAGAGTCCTGCCTTTAAGGAGCTTGTAATTACAGTGCCTCTTCTTTGAGAAGTCTCCAGTCTCATTTTCTGAAAACAGAGATTTTTTTTTTAAATGTAAATTATTTCTGCTCATATAAATTGCCCACTGGGTATCTGGAGGAGTGTTTATGCAATTGATTTGAGGGCAGTTAGGTATTAAAAATCTTGTGGAAATAAATGAAACCAAGTTGCACAAACATTTTAAAGTCACTTTTCTATAATGCAGGTGTGCACAAACTAGCGACGCCGACTGGACAATGTCCAGAGGACTTCCTTTTTCACTGGCCTTACCCTGAAGGGGTGTCTTCCAGCACATGCTCTCTCTGCTTTGAAGCAGTGGTCCCACAAATTTTTCAGCGTGGCCCTCTCTGCCTGTAGCATGCATTTAGCACCTGCAGGGTCTGTGAGTGCCCTGGAAACAGGCCTCCCTCCACCTGGGCACATGCAGCACAGCTCCAGAGTGCAAGCTTAGCGCCTGCAGGAGGCTGGACCTGGTCCCACTCAGCCAGGGATCCCACACGCTGGCTGGGATCAGGTCAGCAGGTCAGCATACTGGGCCCTTGTGCTTGGTGTGGTCCATTTGGACTGGGTCACGCCAGCTAAGCTGGGAGGACTCTTCCTGGAATCCCCTTGGCTGCATCTTTCCAAGAAAGCAGGGCCCGAAGAGGCGTGTTTGCGGTGTTTGGAGACCGGCACTGGCACGGCTGCTGTGTCTGCTGTGTCTGTGTCTGGGTCAGTAGCGGGCCTCCCAGTCCCTCTTCCCTGACAGGCTCCTCTGCAGCTTTTCCCATTGCTCAGCTAGGTGCATGCTTGGGGGAAAGGAGACCAGCGTCCCCTTCAGATCACACATCCCATGTGGTCAGGGGCCAGGAGGTGTGAGAGATCCTGAAGGCCCCAGTCCACTGTTGCAGGTTCTCCCGTCCCTGAGGCCCCACCTTGTCCTTGCTCTCCCGTCCCTGGCCATCTTTCCTGTGACCTCAGGCGCAGCAGAAGCCACAGCTTCGTACACAGCGTAAGCAGTGCTCACAACTGCATAAGGTCGCAGCCCTAGAATAAATCTGTCATCGTACATATGTCCCAGTGCATCTGACTCTGATGGATGGGCTCCTGCTCGTCTCCCCTGCACGGTGCCTGTTTGCCTCTCCACTTTTCCTGTTGCCGCTTGTGCAGAAACCAGCGTGGCACCCATCATAATGGGTTCTAATTTGCTGCGACTAAGGCCAGAAACTGGGAGTTGTTCTTGCTGTTTGGCTGCTTTTGTTTGTTGGTTGGTTGTTTTCTGTTTTGTTTTGTTTTCAGGGAAGGGACCTTTTTTTAATCCCTGGTACATAGAAGGTGACAACTAATAACTGTTTGTTGAATGAACATGCGTTTACCGTTTACCTTGTCAGACTCAGATCCGCTGAGATGGGTCTAATGCTGTGATGTTACACATTCAGATCACTCTCCATTCTTAGGGGTTTTACCTGCATTCCACTGAGGGGTTTGGAGTAGGGTGTGGGGGAGGCATGGAGCTGCTTAATTTTTAAAGAGGGACCTTCCCATTTGACTTCTTGAGAGAGAATCTTTGCCACTTGCATGTCCCTTATTCTAGTTCCTGGGTCATACTACGCCTTCAGTCAAGTTTTTGTTAGTGAGTTCATATCTTTGCTTGTTGCAAAAGTCACAGCAGAGAAGAGCAGGTGAGTCCTTATTGACGGTCCTGGGCTCCACAGCACTTTGGGGGTAATCTGCCATTTTTAAACAGCTCTCAACTGTTTATCAGCTCCGTTGGTCAAACTGCCATTCTCCCCTGGCCTCAAACATGGCTTCTCTTTCCAGTCCTCAAATAAATGAGGTAAAGAAACCCAAACAAATACTCTGGAAGGTTCGTCTCCTGCATTTGCTGATGGCTTTCCTTAGAAGCAGGCACCCAGACCCAGGCCAACTTGCACGGCCAGTTTAGACCATTTTCTTTCCTCTCTGCAGGGCTACACCTCAGCTCACTTATGTCTGTTCTGTTTTAAAAGATGCTTAGGACATGGGCACTTGAATGGAGCTCTTTGAAGTAGAAGCACCACATAAATCTAAGAAAAGAAAAGTAAAAGGCAGCTCCAGTCATCTGCAGCTCTCCTCCCTCACTAGTGAGAGAAACCCAGTCCCGCAGAGTCATTTTTCGTCTTTGGGTGTTTTCCAACCATGGCTTCCTCCCTTTCATCTCACACTAAACTCCATTTAGATCCGTTGGTGTAAATGTACATTAAAAATGTAGCGATGCTTCTTTTAATGAAACCACTGCATTCTAATGAGTCATGACTTTTTGGAAGTTGAATTATAGAAGTAAAAATAACATAGAAAGCAGAGAGACACAGTCAAACCTATCAATGAAGGGATGGAGCCAAGGACGGAGACTTGAAAACTCATGAGGACCCCACTAACAGAGGGCCAACCTGCTGTCAGGTCCAGATATGTGCATGGGAGGGTACCAGTGGCTGGAAGCTCTAACTTGTGCTCAGGTAAGGAGAGGGGTCACAGAGAGGCCATCACTGGAACCTTCCTGCCCTGGAGCTGTGCTTACACATGGGCACACTGTTGAAACTGGAGAAAAGCCAATGAGAAGCTCATCAATTCTGCTACCCTCAGCAAACCCTGGACATAGCTTTCCTGGAGCCATGGTTGTAGCCTTCCTCCTGCTCGTCTGACCTGGGGTGAGGTTGTGCAGAGCTGGTTCATTTTACAACGCCCCCCCAAGTTGCTTTCAAATATTCACTTCAGGACTGGTGTCCTTTTGAGTTCTCCAGAGAGCCAAATAATGTTTAAGTACCTTCTAAGCATCAAACACATTATCTCATTACATTTTCTCAACAATCACGTAATTTCAGTGTGAGCCACAGTGTTCTATGTAGGCAGACAGATGCAAGAGGTTTAGGCACACAGCTAATGAGAGCTGAGACCTGAACCCACGTCTGCTGGTTCTGAAATGCAAGACCATTAGCTTCCCTCAAAAGAAACCCAAACTTACTGCAGGAATTCATTCCCCAACAAATGTTTATCTACTTATTTACAGATGCCTAGCATTTCTTTTACTGATAGCAGAAAAAGAAATTTCTTTCATTCCACAGAAATGAAAAAGTTAAAATACAGATTAAGTTAAGGCAGTAAATGAAAGTAAAATTGAATTCAGCAAAAATTGTCAGCACCCCTAGAGACAAATACCTACTACGGATTGTTTGCTGATTCCTACTGAGGGTGGACATCTGTGGTGAAGGAAGGAGGCTCAGATGAAAAGGGGAAAAAAGGCAAAGGAAACAGATGCTGAAACACAGACTTCCTCTGTGGGCTCTGGCCAAGAGAGGCTGCACTTGGAGTCACCCAGTGTCCTGCTAATTGCTACAATGAGTTGTCCCTTGCTATAACTCACATATGAGCTATCATCTTCAGTCTGGGAGACTCTTTCCCATAAGACTTATCAGTGAAGCTGAATACTGAGTTTGCTTTCTGCATTTTCCTTTTGCTCTTATGGTGTTACCATCGACTGCTGTAAAGTAATTACCCTTTCTAGGTGGTGAAATATGCTTTAAAGCTGGGTCTGAGAAACCCAGCTTCAGTCCTAAGGTTCCAATTGACCTAAGTAGATAGAGTGCCAGTGTAGGCCTAAGATTCAGGAAACTGACATGTTTTAATGTGAGGGAATCTGAGCAGTTTTCCACATTGGATTTTAATATAACTACACAGCAGGATGGCTGGCTTATGGTTCATCCCAACGCTTTCGGAAGGAGGAGTCAGGTACATACACTGGATTGGTGTCATCAGACACAAGAGAGCATTTGAATACAGATGAGTGTCTGTGACTCAGGTTTGTCTGCCATCTTCCAGGTGCTTGTTTCTGAGCTTGTAGTAGGGTAGGATCCTTCTAATAAAATTCGAGAAAGTTTACATACATTAAAATACTTTTAAGTGCAAGAATCTGTAAGAATGTAATAATTTACCTGAGGGGAAGAATTTTTTGACACCGTGTATTAGTCTGTTCTCACACTGCTAATAAAGACATACCCAAGACTGGGTAATTTATAAAGAAAAAAGAGGTTTAATGGACTCATAGCTCCATACGACTGGAGAGGCCTCACAATCATGGCAGAAGGTAAAGGAGGAGCAAAGGCACATCTTACACGGAAGCAGGCAAGAGAGCATGTGTGAGAACTGTCTTTTATAAAACCATCAGATCTCATGAGACTTATTCACCATCATGAGAACAACATGGGAAAGACCTGCCCCCCACGATTCAATGACCTCCAACCAAGTCTCTCCCATGACATGTGGGCAGGATGGGAGCTACAATTCAAGATGCGATTTAGGTGGGGACACAGCCAAACCATATCATACCATGTTACAAATGAGGCAGAGGCATTCTCCCAACTTCCACATGGAACACAGCATGGCTCCAACCCATTGAGAGTCAGGAAACCAGTGTTTCTTAGCCACTTAGATCCAAGGGGCAAGGGATGAGCCTTCCCCACAGCTCCTGTGGTGATGGCTCAACCAGCAGCAGCAGGGCTTAGTGACGCAGAGCTGAGGAGGGCAGGACTGACTCCTGGGGGAAATTATGATGCCTGGAGGAAGACAGGTTCACAGTGGCTATTGAGAGCATTGCAAGACACCTCACAGATTTCAAAGCTGCAGAACTCTTGGAAATTGATGAATCTTGAAAACAGTTATTATTTATTATTATTACTTTTTAAATTTTTGTGGGTACACAGTAGGTGTATATATTTATGGGGTACGTGAGTGTTTTTTTTGTTGTTTGTTTTTCTTTTTCTTGTCTTTTTTTTTTTTTTTTTCTTAAGACCAAGTATCCCTCTGTCACCCAGGCTGGAATGCCATGTCGGCTCACTGCAACCTCTGCCTCTGGGATTCAAGCGATTATCCTGCCTCAGCCTCCCGAGTAGCTGAGATTACAGGCACTGCCCACCACACCCGGCTAATTTATGTATTTTTAGTAGAGATGGGGTTTCACCATGTTGGCCAGACTGGTCTCGAACTCCTGACCTCAAGTAATCCATCTGCCTCACCCTCCCAAAGTGTGAGCCATTGTGCCCGGCCAGTACATGAGATGTTTTGATACAGGCATGTAATGTGAAATAAGCACGTTATGGGGAATGGGGTATTCATCCCCTCCAGCATTTATTCTGAGTTACAAACAATCCAATTACAATCTTTATTTTAAAATGTAGAAAACATTTGTTCTTGAGTACAGCCTGGGATCCTCCCAGAGATGACTTATGAGAAACCTTGAGGGGTTCTTTCCTCTGAGTCCTACTAAGTGCCCGTGTTTGACCCTAGGATGACATGGCTTAGGAACATTAAGAAACGATCGGCTTAGAAACATCCCAGGAGGTGCATGCCTCTGGAAGCAGGTAACCTTCTGGGACGGGCCCTTTCCAGCTTGTCTTGGGGTTTCCACTGACCCTCATAGAAGTGAATACAGGGATAATTAAGGTCAGTTTGAAATTGTGCTCATTGTCAACTCACTTTTCTTGATGAGGATTGGTCCTTTGACTCAGAAAACAGCAGCCAGTGAGCAGTGAAGCCCCGCCTTCAGATGCTTCTGGTACCCATGTGAAGGCAGCTTCACTTAGGAATGGGAGTAAATGCTACCTTTAACTTTGCTGTTGGGGTTATATTGAAGAGTTTGATGTTGGTCAACCTGTTTCCTGATGGATGTGTGCTCAGGGGCCTTTGACATATCTTGAGAGAAACAACATTGAGGGGATTGACAAAGACACTGAGCCATTGACTGAGTGTGGGGCTCAAAGAAGTGCTTCACTGTGGCCCACCCAGCTGGAGAACATGAAGTTCTTGAAGGTACATTTGCAGAAGCAAAGCAAATCAAATATTCATATATTTTGATTTCACAAGTAAAATTATTACATTGCTGAAGGCTTTACCAGTAGCTTTGCAGAGTTGATCCAAAGCTGTTGGGGCCATCCTTTGTTCCTTAAGAGCACAAAGTGCAGAGCTGTGGCTGGAAACTGCTTTGCGTGTGAGCTAAGCTCCTTCATCCATAAGCAGCAGGGAACCTTGCTCAAGCCTCTTCAGAGTGGGCCGATTTTTCACACTTGAGATCAGAGTCCCAGACGGTCGTATCATCAGAAGAGGAAATTGTCAACACATTTTTCCAGAGTATTTTACAAGGAAGTTTGAAACTGCATGGAAGGAGCCATTGCACTTGAAGCTAAAATGGACTTTTATTCGAAGGAAAAATATATGAGGAGCTTCCGATCTAATTAAACAAAGGACCCTTGATCCAATTGTACATACGCGGTGTCTACAGTTCTGGTACTGAACAGTAACACTTTGCAGGCCCATGTAAATAATTGTAAATGGTTTCACTAGCATTTCACATCAATCAAGACTCCACCAGTATCTTGTGAAACTCTCCCCTGGGCTGTACTCAAGCCACATGGACATTTTCTTGGTTATGGGCACCGCTCAGGTGTTCTCATTTCCGACCTTGACTACAGGCACTTTCTTCTCCTTGGAAGATCTTTCCTTCTCTCTGACTTTGCTAACTCCTCTTTATGTTTTGGGTCTCTAGATAAATATCTCTTCCTCCAGAAAGCCTTCCTGGACCCTCAAAGTCTGGTGTTGCCCCTAAAACACCTCTCTCATAAGAACGTTTATTATATGGAGCTGTCACTGCCTGTAATTTCTTGACTTCCCTATAGGTTATAGGGGCCTGGATGTAGGGGCCACAGTATTCCCAGTTACACTGCAGTCAGGTAGCAGATGTGTGTCACGGGGTGGACCACATGCCTATCAAGTCGGTTTCCCATTTAGAGAACATAGGAGGAATCTATTTTCTCGCTACATTTGTAGTTAGGTTAGGACTAGATTATCACCTTTAGTCAATGGAGTGTGGGTAGAAGTTACAGACACTACTTCTAGCTTGGCCAAAGAAACCTCTGCTCCACTCTCCTCCTCTGTCCACCTTTCCACTGTGATCACGGAGGCCAGGTAAGTGAGACAGCAGCACCACAGGTGGAGAGAATGGAAGGAGATTCCAGTGGGAGCTGCCTGAGTCACACTGGACTATGACACAAGCAAAAACAAACCTCCACTTTATTGAAACCTCTGAAGATTCGCAGCAGCTTAGTTTTGACAGCAGAATCTCACTCATCCCGACCCATACAGGACTCGATGAATATCTGTTCAATAAAAGAATGAGTGGCTGCTCAGCACCATTGCTCTCAGTGGTCTGCTGGACCCTCCCTGAGTGTGATGCACTTCTGTCCATGAGCCAGGGGTGCCTCCTTCAAGCAAGGGGCAGGTGAATGCAGGGAAGTCATCAAGGGACATCTTGAAGGTATGGATGGAGAAGTATGGACAAGCCGTTCACTGTGTCATGGCTTGTGTTCTGAAGGACATCGTACATACTTTCTCTCTGCTAATTGTTCATCTTTGCCTCCTGATATGGTTTGGCTCTGTGTCCCACCCACAATCTCGTGTTGAATTGTAATTCTCAGTGTTGGGGAGGGACCTAGTGGGAGGTGATCAGATCCTGGGGATGGATTTCTTTCTTGCTGTTCTGGCTATAGCAAGTGCGTTCTCACGAGATCTGGTTGTTTAAAATAGTGTGGCACCTCCACTTTTGCTCTCTCTCTCCTGCCACCATGTGAAGAAGTTGCCTTATTCCTCTTCACCCTTCTGCCATGACTGTAAGTTTCCTGAGGCCATGACTGTAAATTTCCTGAGGCCTCCCAGCCATGTTTCCTGTACAGCCTGCGGAACTGTGAGTCAATTAAACCTCTTTCTTAATAAATTACCCAGTCTCAGGTAGTTCTTTACAATAGGATGGGAATGAACTAATACACCTCCTTCTGCTAGAGTTAAGGAGCCAATAGAAGGACGTTCTTTGTTTCTGTAACTGAGGCCATGGGGTCTGGGCTATGCAAAATCTAGAGACCACACATGTTCCAGAAATAGTGCCAGTTGGAGAGTCACATTGACTGGGTTTAAAGAAGTATGCTGCCTCCAGAACTGTGTGACCCTGGGCAAGTGCCATAACTGCATGAAGCTCGGGAAGGAAGGAAAAGTTGTTGAATAAAGGCATGTATCAATCTGCACAGTGGGAGATAGTAGTATCTTCCTTGCAGGGATGATGTGAAGATTAAATCGGTAAATACTTGTAGAGGTTATTGGCATGCAGTGTGTATGGTCAATAAATACTTGATGTTTGTGGGCACAAAGTGTCGATATTAATGCTTTTGTTCTTGGCATCCCTTGGTGCTGATTTAGCGTAGAACTTGCAGATTTGACTCTTTGAAAGGTAATCTATAACTTGGTCATTCTCTGTCCATTTTTTGATAACCCTAACCAATAACCAATGCAGGTTAACTAAAGGATGCTTCTAAACTGTTCTGAGAAATTTTGAGCACTCTGGCTTATTGTCTGAGACTATAATAATATTAATTCAATATAAGCATAAAAGATCAATGCTATCAAGGTGCTCCTATAAATTGTATGGTCAAACCTTGCTCCCCCAAGTTCTATATGTATGACTACACTTTCATTGGCCAACCTATATTTAATAATGTCATTCTTATTTCTTTGTCAATATCATAAACTGATCAAGTCACTGCTACTCAAAAAAGTAGCTTCTGTTTCTACTGTCCAGAGTTCTCATTAAAACATTCTCATAAAAACAAGATATGTAATTAATAAAAAATTAATAAAAAGAAATGACATGATGTAGAATCCTCATTGTCTTATGTACTACTTAAGCAAACTGTTATTTTTGAATCTACTTTGCTGATAGGTTGCAAGATTTTTGAGAGATAAAACATATTGTATACTGTTTTACCAAGGAGAAAGTTTTTTTCTCCCTTCCACTGCTGGTACTTCTATCCTGAAGTACCTGATTTGGAGTCAGAGAAAGGAAAACGAGGGTTGCTGGCTTCCCAGATCTCAGCACAGGCTCACAGGTAGCACCTCCTGTGCTCAGGTGGTTTCTGATGAAATGCCATGCAGTGGTTAGAATGCAGGATATGGGATCAAACAGCCTGAGTTTAAGTCATTTCCCCATCACTTTCCTGCTATGTGAGCTTGGGCAAGTTATATCTGTTCTGTTCTTTTTCTCATTAACTAGGAAAAGGTAATAAAAAGAACACCTACCTTATATGATTCTTAAGAGGGTTTAAAGAGATAATAAATTTCAAGTGTTTTAGAACAGTGCTAGGCACAGTATAAAGGCTGAATGGACACCAATTGTTAATAACTATTTTTCTTCTTTCATAAACATTATAATAACAAGTCACTTTTTCTCTGCTCACAATTTCCAGTAAAAGAGAACTGGATAATCTAATGGAGTTCTACATTTTATTTTGAACTATTTTAGCAATATTCATAAAAATTCCATCACAATATGTACTATAAGGCAAGACAGTCAAATGACAATTAGATTTTAACAGCTAGTGGATTATAAAGTTTACTATTATTCATCTTTTTCTTCAAATAAACATTTGAATTATTGCTGTATAATTAAACCTGAGTGAAATGCTCCATGGATAATGACAGTTCCATTCTGCTTTTATGAAGAAATAGCTTCTACCCTGACTTGATAAACTTTAAACTTCGGGGACTTCTTCCTTTTTGAAAGTGAACATCGCTTACCGGAACTATGCAATCTGGATAGTGTGATTCTATTGAAGCCCTTTAGAACTGTGCTTCAGGAAAATGTCTAACATTTACACAACAATGCTAGAGCCCATGTAGTTGCGTATGGAGAAGAGATGGGATTTGAATTAAAGAACAGGTAGATTGCCAGTGAAATCTAATTTTAAACAAACTAAGAATCTAGACAGGGATTTACAAACTCTAAGAATACCATTAAATATGCAATCAATACAAAGGATGTTTACAATTCTTGTTGAACTACATGTAAATATATATCCATATGTATATTATATTGTGAAGACTCAGGGTAATAGAAGATAGTCTATGAAAAAGAAAAGAAATGGGGCAGCATTAGTTTTTGAAGTAAGCATGAACATTTAGTTAGTTGGAACTTTCAGGGTTGCTTTGCAGGAAACCATAAACTTATTATTTCCAGTGAAATAACCCCCTTTCCCCAGAGGCATACAGTATGTGTTTTACAGTGTGTCCTCATGCCCCAAGTAATTAGATGTCAAAATCAGGTGTCCATTCCTCCCCTACCTCCTTAAGTGGAAGCAGATCCCTCAGGATTTGGAAACACTTTTGGTTAAATTAATCTTGAGTGTTAGAAGGCCAAGAGGATGTGAAAACACCATAGATTCTTTGCTCATCTTTAATTCCATAATGAAGCTTGGTCCATTTGCTATCAAGACCTTTCTGTCAAAACTCACCTGGTTTGAAGTAAAAATACTACTCTTTAATTTGATACACTTGATAACTCTGCTTTCACTAGGGTTCTCAGTTCACAAAAGAACTCTGCCATATCATTACCTAATGGCCTAGAGCATAATCCTATCTCAGTACAGCGTGGGGAGATGGTACCCTTTGGCATAATTCTTACACCCCTCATCTGGAGATGTGACATGTCTAGCATTGTAGCCAGAAAACTACTGCTGGCTGCCAGACCATCCATGAGAAGTCTAGTTCTATGAGTAAGTGAATCCAACAAACAGAAATACACTCTTTGAGGGAGACAATGAAATTGCAATTCAATAAATAAAATTCCTTGTAAGAAAGAAGTAATTATATTATATGTATTGTGAGTGTATATACAGGGATGAAATTCTAAACATTTGACAATTGGCGTGGTAGAGGTGCCAGTCAGAGGCATTGCTGGCTTGTAAACCACTGCTCTGGTCCCACTGGGGCTTGATAACCAAACATACCCCATAAAGATACATGACTCAGATACTAATAGCTCATCCAAAAGTGCTTTGGAGTACAAAAGAGGAAACAAATTTAATTATGATTTGCATGAAATATTTGATGTAAACTTCATTTAATTCAATAAACAAAAATCAGAGTCAGATTGCTTAAAAAATATAAATCCATGGCCTATTTCAAAAAATAATAGATACTCTTTAGATAAGCTTAACAAACAGACAATTTTGGAAATGTGACTTTTCTGTTTTAACCCTTATGACACGGAGTATGGTAGCAGACCACTTGAGATCGGTTAGCATTTATTGAACTGATGCAGCAATGAAAAAAGGTATTTAGAATACGGTCTTTGATAATATAGTTTTTAAATGGGAAACAATCTGTAGAACTGGGTTTCTTTTGAATCATTCTAGTTTCCTTCTAACATTTAAGCTGAGCCTAATAGGATTCTGTGCTCTCAGCTAAAATTAATCAGGAGATGATTTATTAGGTTTTTACAATGTTTGCAGGTTGCCTTGACATTTAGTCAACGCTGCTTCATATACCTGCATGTCTGCCAGTGGGGGAAGCTGCAGATATTGGGCCTTTGAGGAGGTTTTGTAGGAGGCCTACCCACAAAAAGCGTAATTATTTATCTTTATTTTCCTTTAAGGAAAATTCGTTCTCTCTTTGGTACTTTAAGACTCCAGTAGCAAATCTTAATATTGTGCTTTGAGTGTGAAGTGTTTGCTGCAGTAAGAGGAAACCTGTGTTGCAAGACCAGTCAGAAAGTGGTGAGATGCTTTAGACCCCATCTGCGGAAGACGTTCTTTGGAGTGTCCTGTGGAACTTTTTCTCTTCCTGCAAAAAAGGCAAATAGCCAAAGAAGAATGATGAGTGATTTTCATGCAAAGAACAATATATCAAGAATATCTAAATTAATTTAACAATTACAAGGAATATTCTTGGCCGTATCAGTTTAAGATATGCTTGCAAGCGGGAAATGGTTTTCAATTTATATATGTCATTCTGGTATTTCTTCAGTGACTAGGACAAAAAAAGAAGAGAATTTTTGGATTTCTGTTAAATCGACTCATAATTTTTTAAAATGGACTCTTGTGTTTGAATAGCTGGCAAGGGTCATATAAAGGTCAGGCATTTAGCTCAAAAAGTGTGTCAGGCTTCTCTATGAAAAGTAAATAAGTAATGAATGAAAGAATAAATAAAATTTAGAAGTAAGTACAGTGCAAAGTATTATCTGATGATTGATTAATTATAAGGAGAAGTGGCCATTTATGATAAAACCATCTTACGGTAGAAATGATGACTGAAACAGATGCCCTGCTGTAGAACGGAAATAGCCTTCGTGTTTGGAATGTTTACCAGGGTTTGACAGGATGGGATGTCCTTTATTGGCATGAATCTGTCTTATTCATGACAGTATCACCAGAAAGGCAAAAGGGAACCCTTCTGATTTCTGAACAATCAATAATTGAAGGTGTGATTTTTGAAATCTCATGCTCTGCTGGGTAGTGTAATCGCCACTGTGTATCATGTGCCAGGGCTGTCAGAACCAAGTATCATAGACTGTGTGGCCTGTACAACAGAAATTTACTCTCTCTCAGTTCAGGAGGCTGGAAGTGTGAGGTCAAGGCATCAGTAGGGTTGGTTTCTCCTGAAGTGGGCCCATTTTAACTTACACCTTTGAAGGCCCTATCTCCAAATACAATTGTGTTCTGAGGTAGCAGGAATTAGGACTTCGACATACAAATTTTGAGGGAGACACAGTTCAGCCCAAAACACGTAACACATTGCAAAATGGCAAACCACCAAAAAGTCAGACCCTATGGTAGAACTCCAGTGTAGTGGTCTATTTTTCATTCCCTGCTCGTACTTATCACAGTACTAAAAACGGATTCAATGTTTGTGTCCAACACCTCAGTTCAATATTTAAAAAATGTATGACTTCTGTTGTTCATTTGAAATGAGAGGATGGGAGGCAGAATAGTTTCTGTATGTAAGAGAAGAAGAGGATGATGTCGGTGCTGGAGACAGCATGTGCATGTTAGTTTCTTTGTTTATTCGTTCACTTATTTATCAAACTCTGGCTGCCTGCTCTGAACTATGCCCTTTATTAAAGGCAGAGACACAGTTTAAGATCCCCTTTCTTTCCTCACAGGACTCGCAGACCAAGGTGGAAGGAGAAGTGAACATGTAAAGAATGATAAAGAAAATGTGGTACATATAAACCATGAAATACTATGCAGCCATAAAAAAGAACAAGATCATGTCCTTTGCAGGGAAATGAATAGAGCTGGAGGCCACTATCCTTAGCAAACTAGTGCAGGAACAGAAAACCAAATACTGCATGTTCTTACCTATAAGTGGGAGCTCAATGATGAAAACACATGGACACAAAGAGGGGAACAACACACACTGGGGTCTATCCTCTCTGACACGAATAAACTGCCTCCCATCCTCTTGTTACAAAATAAACAACAGAAGTCATACTTTTAAAAATATTGAAGTGAGGTTTTGGACACAAACCATTGAGTTCATTTTTAGTACTGTGGTAGGCATAAGCAAGACATTAAGAAATTAGGAAACTACGGAATGGGTTCTAGGCTTAACATCTGGGTGACAAAATAATCTGTGCAACAAACCCCCATAACACAAGTTTACCTACTCCTGAACTTAAAAGTTAAAAAAGACTGAAAAATGTTAACTCGTTTAACACATCTCTGATAACCACCCACTTGGTATCACACTTTCTGGGTGCTTGAGACGTAACCCTACATGAGAAAGAAATGGGGGCACTTGAATTCTCGCTGAGGGACACAGTTGGTGAATAATAAAGGCCACAAATACATATGCTGTAGAGTGTCAGAAGGTGTTGGGTTGATGGAGATGAGAAATTGAGTCAGGAAAGGGGCTGAGGAGTGTGACAGCATTGTTAATGGTAGGGTGGTCATAGAGGTCTCTGTGAGGTGGTAACTCATGCAGAGAAACTTGAAGGAGGAAAGGGAGGTGAGCACGTGAGTATCTAGTTGGGGACAGAGAAAGGAGAGGCCTTCCAGGCAGCAGGAAGAGCCAGTACAGATGCCCCAGCAGCAGTGTCCTTGATGTGTCCTAGGACCCAAGGATCCCGGTGTGGAGGGAGCTCAGGGAGAGAGGGCAGAGGGATGGAAGATGGCCTAGAAAGTGATGGGAGTTCATAACAAGTGAGGCTTTTCTTTTTCTTTGTCATTGTGAAGATTTTGGATTTTTTTTATTCTGAATGAAATGGGAAGCCATTGGAAGGTTCTGAGTAGAGTAGAGCTGTGGAGTGATGGGAAGCCATTGGAAGGCTTTGAGTGGAGTAGAGTTGTGGAGTGAAATAGGTATTAAAAGGGTCCCTTTAACCACCTACTGTGCTGAGTCTAGACTGGGGATGGGGGCAAAGATGCAAGCAGGGAAGGCAGTGAGAAGGCAACAGCAGCAAGCTGGGAGAGAGGGCTGGAGATGCACCCAGGGTGTTGGAAGGGTAGACGGTGAGATGGGATAGGATCCTTGGATACACGTTGAAACAGAGTCAACTTGATTTGCTTGTGGATTTAAGGAAGGGCAACAGAAAGAAAGGAGCCAAAGATTATGCACAGGTTATTATATTTTTCCCTGTGAAACTTAAATAATTGAATTTCTTTCAACTTAGGAGACTCTGTGTGAGGAGCAGGTTCGGGTTGGACACCTTCAGTCTGCAAACCAATTAGATATTCCCATGGCCATGGAGGGTCGGCAATGGGCTAAATGCACCTAGAATTCAGGAGAAATGTCAGGGCTAGAGAGAGAGATTTGGAAGTCACTGGCCTTTAAATGACATTTAAACCCATTGAGATGGGATTGGAAGGCTAAGAGGGTAGAGTAGACACCAGAGCACTAAGGACAGGGCTCTGGTGAATTTCAGCATTAAGAATTCCAGGAGACACAGGGGAACTGGCACAGGGGTCAGGAGGAAGTCAAGACGGTCAGTGGACTAGAGGGTGATGACAGCAGGTGACCGGAAGTGCCTATTTGCTCTCATGTCTGGTGGGTCATGGGCTAGGTACAGACTTGTGCCTCCATCCACAGGCAGCCTTCTCTAGGGGATAGAAAATTGCCACTAAATTACCAGGTAAAGAACTCACTGCCGAGGCTGCCAAGATCCAAATTGTCTGGGGGTTTGAATTGATCACCACCATCTTGAATTTAGTTCCCAGGAGGCAAAGGAACTTGTGGAAAGTACACAGCTTGCAGAATAACCTGCCACCCCAGCTGCCCACGGGGGGCCTTCACGTGCCACTGTGGCCCCAATACAACCTGGACGTTTGAAGACATAGACAATTAAGTGAGGTCAGGATCACAGCGAAAGCTTCACGTTGAAGGCCCCGTTTCACAAAATGATCCACCTATGGGGCTGTCACAGATGTCAAGGAGAGGGTTCCCTCCAGGGGAGGGAATGCATTAGGAAAATGCCTCACTGGAAATATTGTCAACATCCTGACAGGTGCGTGCAGGGGCCAAATACAATAGACACGGAAGGAGAGATGCCTTGTTCTCAGGGACAAAGCCCTTTTCTTGTGATTGCCTAAAGAACAGCGCTAAGGTGGGGCCGAAACATCCAAAGGTGTTTCTTGGGTTTTATGGCCCTTAGAAGAAAGGGCCTTCATGAGATGCCCTCGCTTTGTGCTGGTCTCCCACAGAGAAGGCTCACCAATTTTCAGATTCTCAAATTCCCCATGAAAGAAGTTATTTTTGTCAGAGAGGGAATTGTAAGTGGGTCCTTGAAGTCAAATCCACCATTGTTGTTCTCCTTTGACCTGGCCCTGCCAGCGACGCTGCAGAAAGACGTGATTGAAGAAGGGGCAGGAGATCCTAGCACAGGAGCCCGTTTGTCTTAGAAGAAAGCAGTTTGGTAATGATTTTCAATTAGAAAAGTTTTATTGGAGAGACTTTATCCTCCTTCACCTACTTAGAAACTTCATGGAGTGTGGGTGAAACCAAAAGTCAGGGGGAATAGGAATCCTGCTTTTCCACTGAACACAAAATCGCCTGCAATTTCTATGACTTTCTTATGTGCTCTAAGTAGGGTCGATTATTTTGGTAACCACTATTTCGCCACAGGACTTGAATAGCAATTGTATTTGCTCATTGTTCCATTTAGAAAAAAAAAAAATGCATTGGCTGAAATTGTTTCTGTGTTTCAGAAGAAATAAGTGCTTCAGACCTGGGAATTGTTTGTGGCTGATTAAGAAATCGCTTAGATGCCTGAATTAATCTGTGTGGTGTCTGCTAGGTAGGCACGCTTTTATAAATCTTTATAAACCTTAGTCCTGAGTCTGCGGCCCCAGTGCACAGCCTGTATCGGGGTGGTGGCCTCCTCTGGCCTTTGCTCTTGGCCAGCTTATCCCAGGAGGAGGGACCATAAAACCAGGGGGATGGCAGGCTGTCCCTGCCCTGTCATCAGTGGTCAAAACGCTGGGGCTTGACCTTCTTCTGGTGATTTACTCCTACGTGTCTTCGGAGCTGAGCTGTGGGCCTTGTGCGTCGTTCCCTGGTGCTGGGCTGCCCGTGGGCTGGCCCTTCTCTCTCTTGGTGCCTCCCTTTCTGATTCTCAGATCTCTGAACTGGCTTGGCTACTTAAATTTCCACCACCTGCTGCCTTCTCTACCCAGCCTGGGATGATACCGCAAAGGCTCGGGTTGCCTTTCTCCCTCGCCTCTGCTACCGCCTGCCTCTCTCTCTGCCAGGCTCTGCCTCCTCCCTGCCTGTGTCTGCACTAGCTCGTGTCACCGCCCCACCACACCTTGTTCTTTAACACACTGGGTTGCTGACCAGTACCTGGTGTCATGTTCCCACCACAGTCACATTGTATGATGCCACCTTCAGCCTCACCTATAATGTTTGGGGTAGTGTATTCCATGGCCTACAATGGCTGGGAGAAAAACGCTGATAGGTGGCCCTGGCTAGGCATGGCAGGAGTGGTAGACACCGTGTTGGGGAGGAAAGAACACGATTCATCTAAAGGAGGCAGAATCTGGGGCTTTAAAAATGTTTCCTAAGTAGGAAAGTTGATCTATCTTGTCAGAAAAAAAAATAGTAAATCGTAGCTCACATATAGATGAGGCTTTTTATGTCCTAGGCCCTGTTCTACATCCTTTATTCATATGAATTAATCTGCTGGGCACAGCAACACTGTAAGGTAAGTATTTCTGTGGTCTTCATGCTATCTGTAAGGCAAGCATAGACAGCCTGAGGAAGTCACCTGAAATTACACATCTAGGGTTTGGTTGCCTTGGGATTTCGCCCCAGGCCATCTGGCTCCAGAGTGCATTTCCAAGCCCTACCCTCTGCCAAGCTTTTCAGAGAAGTCAAGTATGAGTATTTATAAGAAATCTAGCAATGTTTGAACAATGTCTACATATTTGAACTAAAAGATGAAACAAAACATGGCTGACCATGCTCAGTCCATGGGCCCTGGGTTGCCATTTGGGTCCTAAACCATGAGGGTCAGTCCACAAGAGAATCAGTGCAATTTCCAGTCTTCAGCCTCACACATGTGGTGCAGAGGAGGACTATGCACTTGCCTCTACCTTCCTAGCTCTTCTCCTGTTAGGCCCGGCACGGGCAGCCCCTCTCTGAGGCTGGTCTGCATGTGGTGTCTATGGAGAGTCAGTAGAAGCCCTGGGCAACCCCCTCTCTGTGAACTGCTGATCCAACAGAGTTCCAAGGAAGCTTCTGTTTGCTCATGATTTATCCCCTGACATCCTCCGCCAAGACCTGCAGACATCAACATCTCTTACACGTCTACTTTTGGGTGCTGAATTGTGGTGTCAAAGCACACAGTCCACTTAGCAGAACGGATTTTTTTTTTGTCTTGTTTCTGTCTAAAGCTTCTTAGAAAATGATTTCCCTGTAATTTGAAAAAGAGCAGTGAGTCAATAAGTAGCTGTTACCATTATAGACTTCCCCAGTCATAGGAATATTAGGATAAGCCCCAGTTCTGTTACTTCAGAAGGTTAATTATTGGAGGTTAGCAGATACTTCTCAGGTCCTTTAAAGAAACAAAGCCAAAAAGCAATACAAGAGCAGACCCACTTCAATCAGCCCCTCAGCCCAGCCTGACTGAGGCCCCTCCATAGGGCCCTCCACTGGGGTCTGGAGGAGAGGCACACCACGTACCAGACACAGGCTCTATGGGGCGTGAGTTGATGAGCAAAGAACAAGCCTACGAAACTGCAAAAGGAAAGTTAAATACCTTACTGACCCTGAGGACCCTGAGTAAAACAAGAACTCAGAGAAGTCTGAGGTCAGTGCGAGCTTGATTTACTGTGAGGGAGGAACGGCTTTTCCAAGAGGAGGAATAGGATTGGCGGGACTTTTCCAAGTTGAGAGGAAAAGGCTATTTCTGTGGCTGTGGGGTGGCCAAGTTCAGAGAAGGGGCCAGGGCTTCCAGAGCCCTGCTACCCCTTGGGTAGCCCTGCCGTGTTTGTGTAGAACCTTGTTTCAGTGCTTTCGTCACATTGCAGAGCTTGCCCATTTTGCAGATACAATTCTCTGCATCTGAGTTTCTCCAGTGAATTTACACAAGGCCATGCGGAAGAAGGAAGGCCATGCGGAAGAAGGAAGGCCATGCGGAAGAAGGAAGGCCATGCGGAAGAAGAAAGGCCATACGGAGTCACGGTTCCCCCAGTGGGGTCGAGAATGAGCCAAGACATCCATGTGTGTCTGGGCCTTGTGGGAGGTGCCTGGCCTGGTGAACGTGGGTGCTGAGTGGGGAGGAGTGGGGGAGAGCTTGCTGCTGGTGTGGAACCAACTCCCGGAGGGTCTTAAAGGCAGGTAGAGGGGTTTGGATGTGTACTTTTGAGAAGACAGACGTGAAACATGTTTAAGAAAGATGCACCCACGGTATAAACGTGATGGGGAAAGGGAAGGTGTGAGGTTTGAAAGACGGAGAGGAGGAAATTACTGTGATATAGACGAGGAGATGCTTTGGGCCTGCAATGGTGATGGAAAAGGAGAAGCAGCCGGAAGACAGAAGCTGGTGACGCGCTGGGTGTAGGGACTCACTGAGGGAAGAGTGTGAAGGGTGAGTCCCTGGACAGCTGAGCAGGGATGGGGAGTTCACTTGTCAGGGAAGTGGGAACTGCAGATGCTGTGTGCCTGCTCCCCTCCACCTGGCTGCCCCTGGAGTACCCACAGCCAGACCCCACCCACTGCACGGGATCTCTCCTCTAGGGGGTTCTCTGGCCTAGCATGGAGAGGTTGGAGATACAAAGGAGTAAGGCTCCAGGAGCCGCCCTCAACCCGAGGGTGGCAGTTATTAGATACCAGCCCAAGTGTGTAGGCCTTCCCTCCATGGTCAACTCAGAGGGGCCCCGGGAGGGGTCACCTCCTTGTTCACGTGCCACTGGCTGCCTTTCCCTTCCCCACCCACTCCTCTCCTCCCTCCCTTGCTTCCTGGGATCCTAAGTCCGGTCTGAGAGTCTGAATTTGGAAGAACCCAGTCTAAGAGAGAAGAGCTCCTGGGAAGGCATACACAAATCTGTGTTCAGGGAGGAAAGAGAAGTGTGTTTTAAATTTACCAGAGGCATTTCCTGCTGTAAAGAAGGTGGTAATGATTTTCTATTCACCATGGATTTCCTTCCCTTTCCCTTTCCCTTCTGTCCTCTGCTGAGCCAACGCAGGAGTGGAGAGAGAAGGTATTTCCTGGAGACATGGTGGTCTTTTGCTTAGAGTTGTTATCCAAGGGAATTTAGATATTTTTTAAGTAAGTGACATAATGTTTTCCTTTTAAACTGATTCCAATATCAAAAAAAATTCATTCACCTTTGGCTTCTGTATCATGAAATGCCTTCAGAGACAAGCAACGTAGGACTTTAATGTTTGAGTTCCGGTGTGTGTCTAACTCTGGTAGGAATGAGGAAACCATGCTTTCACAAGGAGCACAGCATTTAGAGGCCCTTCCCTGGCACCCCTATTTGATGCCTCTGGGTACACGATGTTTGCTGACTATGTGTGCTATATGGAGTTGATGGTGTTGTCTGCCTCCCTTTAAAAGGTAGTGTCTTCAGAGAGGGAAAGAGATTAACCAATGTGGGAAGTGTGAATTCATGTTGGATTATTTTCTCTTCTCCGCTTCTTTTATTGGAATGTTTTCTGCTCGTCAATGTTCTGGGAGAAGCGTGGAGCTAGTTTATTAGTACTTTTTGAAGCTCCTAGTCAGAATCTGGAGATTTCATAACTTCAAAGTGAGATTCAATTAGACACAAGAGAAGTTAAATTGACTTAAAATTTGGCTGGGGATTTCTTTTAACAATAATGGTGTGTGTTTAAGATGTCTGTTATAACACATACAGCCTTAAACTACACGTGTTGTCTTTTTCTCCAAAGATATGGGTGTGTTATTTTCTCTAAACCAAAATATGAAATAATTGAATAGTGGTCGGAAAGTGCTGACAACGCTTTTGTCAGACTCATCTTGCGTATTGAAGGGCTTGGAGTCCCAGCTGACATGTTCTGTTTGTGCTCCTGATCACACCAAAGATCATTAGTATAAATGAAAGGAAGGACACTTTCAGCTTTTGGTTACTAAGTCAAAACAGAGTGTGTTTTGAATGTGGTGTGATGAACATGGACATTTTAAGTAAAATCACTGGCTTTGTGGGTGCCTGTGTGTACACAGGATGTCAGTTTCTGAATGAACATTTGCTTTATGAGTGCATCGGAGACCTTCAAGTTGGGTCATTTCTAGATGGGAAATACCTTCTAAATAGAAAATACCTTCCCTCTCCACTCCCGCATTGGCTCAGCAGAGGACGGAAGGGAAAGGGAAGGAAATCCGTGGTGAATAGAAAATCATTACCACCTTCTTCTAAGCAGGAAACGCCTCTGGTAAATTTAAAACACGCTTCTCTTTCCTCCCCGAACACGGATTTGCATATGTCTTCCCAGGAGCTCTCCTCTCTTAGATTGAGTTCTTGCAAAGCTGTACACTCATAAGAAGGACAGAAACGACAAAGTCTCAATAAGGATTATGGAACGCTTTATCCCAGGCTATGAGGAAGGGGACACAAGAAATACATGTGAAAGCCTCGATTTCTAATTTAACTTAATTTTTAAAAACTCAGGCCTTCAATGTTTCTTGTCGGGAAGACCCTGTCGTCTTTCAATGGTCTGCCTGTCTTTTTTCTCTCCTCTGCACTTAAATCCATTTACAACCAATACTAAGTTAGTTGGTCTTGAAACAAGATCCTAAGCAAACAACTTCTACTCCAGCCCTCCACTAATTTCCCACTGCGACTGCGTTTCACCCACACTTCAGCTCTGCCACGGGTGGCCCGCCACCACACACCAGCAGGCCACATTTTCAGTCACGCTTTCTTCCCCCGGGTTCCTGTGCTCCAGCCCCACGGGGACTGACGGTCCCAAAACACAGTGTGCATCTTCCTCCCTGGACATGGGATCCGCGGCCCCTCTGCTTGCCCCACCTGCCTTCGTCTCATTCTGCAACCCGGTCTTGGAGCCTGTCTGTTATGTAGATCTCAGACCGCCTCTCTGGGTATGGTCGCCTCTCCACTTTGAAGGGGCACCACACTTTGGATCACTCGTCAACCCAGCCAGCACGATTAGACCCTGCGGTATGCTGAGCCCTGGGGATGTGGAGTGGGTCCCTCATGCTTCCCACTCTGAGACACTGGAAGTCCAGGGGTGGAGACGTCACGTGAGGCATCCCTGCAGCTTTATGGAATTGCAGCAAGCACTGCACTGATTTTGCAGGGCCCAGGTAGATGGGGATAACCCTTCTGAGAGGGCTGGGGAAGACTCCTGGCGGGGGGAGGGGGTCTAGCAGATCGTCTCTTAACAGGCAAGCTCAGTTTCAACACAAAGAGCAGGTAGGGGACAGAGAGAGACTGGAGGACCGCAGGCGTGCAGCTGCAGTTCCTGCATGTACTCACCTGGGGGAGGGCAGACTGAGTTGGGGTTATTGATGTAGACAGTGCATCTCCTCAGTGATCCTAAATTTTGAGGTCAGAGTTATGTCTGTGTGTGTGTGTGTGTGTGTGTGTGTGTGTGTGTGTGTTTAGCATCACTGTTAAGATGTGACAAAAAAGTCAATGAAAGAGCCTTTCATAAGGTTGACTAGAGAGTTCTCTTTGACGGCCAGGTTCATGGAGATTAACCTGAATGTCGTTCCTTGCTGGGGCCGCTATGGTTTCAAGTCAGCTGGACTTGGGCAGCTGGAAGTCAGCAGACCTGAGTGGCAGATCCTACATGGTGAACCCTGCTCTCCTGGGCCACCCTATGGGGCTGGACAGGCTGGGATTGGAGTAGGCCTGAGTTGTAGTTGTGAAGGTGGGGCCAATGTCTAAGGAGAACTACTCATAGATTCAAGGGGAGATCTGTTGAAACTGGGAAGGGCTGCAACCTAGATGGACAATTACTTGATGGGAAGTGGCCCCTTTGCCCGGATGCCCATAGTCCAAGCACAATCCTGAGCATGGGTGACTCAGGGTCCTCCCTGGGGTAAATGCACCCTGTGGTCCACCTGAGATCTAAGCTGCTGAATCCTGTAGGGCTTGGCCTGTGACGTGATGTCCAACTGCCTGGTACAGAACACTGTGTGTTCTGCCGGAGCTTGTGCTTCAGAAAGGTTTCCACCTCCCCAGCGTCTGGGTTACCCTGATTAGGACACGGCTTCCAGCTTGCCTAGTGTTTTAGAGTGGACCAAATGCTTTCCACATAGGAGACTTCATTTCCCTCCTCCATACTCAAACTGGGGGCTGGAATCAAAGTTTTGAACCTGGCATCATGGGGCCTGGGCACAGGAATTGTCCCAGAGGGAGTTGGTTCCTTCCAGGGGTGACATGGGATGAATTTTCAGAAAGGAAGGAGAGCGTTGGCAGTGTGAGCCCTTGAGAGCTTGTGAGTAAATGACCACAGTTAGGAAACTTATCATGGTGATTTCTTATGTGCTTTTGAAAAGCTTTGTGTTATATGAAGTTCTTGCTTTTCCAAGCCTTACTGACTGCTGCCAACAATATCTTTGGAGTGATAACGAGGAGGCTACAATCGGTCACCTCTTTCTCTCTCCCCACCCTCCCCCTGCAGGGACAGACAGCCAGACACACACGTATATAGAATGTTTCAACCTTGAGAAGGGACAACACTAACTCCTACGAGGGTGGCCAAGAGGTGAACGATGACCTTCCATCTGTGGGAGCTCCGTTCCCTGTGCTTTAATGACAGGCTCCCCTCTGTGCCACCATCCAGGAGTACCTGCTGGCAGGCTCCAGAGACCAGGTTGCCACTCAGGCAACTTGTGTGCTAAGATGTGGCCCATCAGTGTGGCTGGCTGGTCATTCCGAGCTCTTCAAATTGCGAAGAGGAAAGAAGCTGATGCAAACATCCCTTCCTCATCCCATTACCCTCCACCAGAGGCACCCTTCAGCACACATGGCATGTGTGTGTGTGCGCGTGTGTGTGCAGGTGTGTGTGCGTGTGTGTGTGCGTGTGTGCACGTGTGTGCATGTGTGCATGTGTGTGTGCATGCGTATGTGTGCACACGTGTGTGTGCGTGTGTGTGCACGTGTGCGTGTGCATGTGTATGCACGTGTGTGTGCATGCATGTGCGTGTGTGTGCATGTGTGTGCGTGTGTGTGCACACGTGTGTGTGTGTTGCATCTATTTTAGAAAGCAGACCTTGCAGTTTTACACATGCGTACACACACGAACACACACATGCACACACTCATAGGTGAATTTAATTGAATGGACTTGGTTCTGTGAAGTTGTCATTTTGTGCTCATCAGAAGAAAGGCGATGTAAAGCTCGCAGAGGTGAAGCACACATGCTTGGTCATGTAATAGGTTTGCTTAAAAAAAAACAACAATAAACCAAGCCAAATGCATTCCTACCTCACCATTTTGAAAGCCCCTTCTTTCCTGGGCTGCTTGCAGCATCCTCCCCACGCCACCAATGCTGGGCCTCTGAAGGGAATTACAATATGGTCCTTGGGCGTGGGCAAGTGTTATCCCCTAATGACAGGCATCACATTTGCACAGAAACATAAATCAAATGTAGAGGCCATTTAAAATAGACTGCAGATGCAGAGGACATTGACTTCCTAAGGGGCACTTTGCAAAGGAGAAAGCAGAGGGAGATGCCCCCAGAACCGCACCAGTGTCCCCAGCAAGGATGGAGGGCGGCGGCGGAGCCCAGGGCACACCTGCCTGGCACGGGGCAGTCTTCACGCGCAAACTGTCCTGGAGATGGGAAATGCTTCATGACTCCTGTAAATGGCTCAATTAGGATTTAACCGCGAGATTTCCCCTCCCTGTGTGGGATCTGGAACAGTGTTTACAAGGTGTGTCAAATCCTCCCAGCCCTCACCCACATCCCCCCACACTCCCCCTCCAGCCCCACACCTGTCCTGCTTTTAACATCCTGGTTAAATCAGCCCAAGGATTCTTCAGAGGCGAATGTATCCCGCGAAGCCTGCAATTACTGTCCCTGATTTCACTGTGAAAACTTTACAACGCCGCACTGAAAAATCTTCCTTTACCCTCCCACTCCTTCTAAGAGAACGAAAAAATCCATCAAATTAACACATCAATGAGTTGATTGTAATCTCCAGGGCTCAGTGTGGCACTCTCTAGCCTTCCAGACAGGAGGCCAGCATGATTTATCAATGCAAACCTAATAGCATCAATATGAATCTAACTAAAAATCAATATTTCATTACCAAATTGTTAGTGAGAATGAAGAAAAATTGCCGGAGTCAGAGCATTCTCTAGGGCAGGAGCATCCGGAGTTCAATGTGACAAGATGAGTGATGCCTGACTCCGGGCCTGGGAAGGACGCGGAGGACACGGGAGGACGGGCCACCGCGGCGCCCCAGGCGCGGGGAAGCGCTTCTCGTTGCCACTGCGGCTTCTTCTTTTCTCCTTTCTTTTTAGTCCCTTCTTCAAAGGCAAGGAGCAGTGCAAGAAGGAGAAAATGAAGAAGGCAGTAGCTGGTTCTGCAACAGGACCACCCTCGTGGGAAGGGGCAGGGTGGGCCCCTTACCACCGGGGACTCTTGGAGGACTGCCCCCTGGCATCCAGACTGGGGCTTTTCTTTCTTAAAACTCCACTGGGTGCAACACACTCGGTTTATGTTGAGCCATTTTGCAGAATATGCAGGAAAAACAAATAATGGTCTTGTAAATAAGTCCCCCAGGTTTGTGCTGAGAGTGGCAACTGGCCATTGTATGGGAAGTGGAATCTCCCCTCCCTGGAGTCAGGAAAGTCAAGGCTCTAACTCGGTCAGCAGATGTTTCTGTCCAAGCTTATAAGCAATTTATTGCCACAGTGGCTCTGTTTCTGTTACCACTCAAATATCGAAGGTCATTGGTTGAAGAGGTGGGTTATCAAATGGGAGAGAGGAAACAGCATTAAAACACGTTGAGGTGAGTAACACGGGACGCAGCTCCAGGCTGCACCCTGTGTGCTCCAGGGTCAGCACCTGTCCTTGAAGGTGAAGCGCTCAGGTCTTCCCTCAAAGCTGCCCATCTGCCCTGCGCACAACACTGCATCTCAGGCTCTGGTGATGGGTTCTGAGTGAAATAACAGTGACATCTCTGAGCCCTGCCAGCAGGGAAGCCCTTGGTGAGTCCTTCCCTCACATTGGAGGAGGAGGCCACCTCGAGAGGCGCTGGCTTGGACCATCACTGCCAGTTCCTGCAAGATGGAGACTTGATGCCACACGCGTCTTTCGCTGTTCTTGTTTTTTCTGCAACCACACCCTGATTCTGCTTCTGTAAAACTTGATATCTATAGCTGGATGGGGAGAGGATAAGAAGACATCATCAGGTTTATGATTCCAAACAAGACCTGGTTTCACAGATGACTGCATAGACTTTGTTTTAACAAAGCAATCGTTTGAGCATGAGGCAGTGTAAAACCGTGACTGGAAGCCTGGGCACTGGAGTCAGACAGACCTCGGTGAATTCCTCAGACAGACCTGGGTAAATTCCTCAGAGAGACCTCCATGGATACCTCAGACAGACCTTGGCGAATTCCTCAGACAGACCTCGATGAATTCCTCAGACAGACCTCGGCGAATTCCTCAGACAGACCTCCATGGATACCTCAGACAGACCTCGGTGAATTCCTCAGACAGACCTTGGTGAATTCCTCAGACAGACCTCGGTGAACTTGTCAGACAGACCTCGGTGAATACCTCAGACAGACCTCCATGGATACCTCAGACAGACCTCGATGAATTCCTCAGACAGACCTCGGTGAATACCTCAGACAGACCTCGGTGAATACCTCAGACAGACCTCCATGGATACCTCAGACAGACCTCCATGGATACCTCAGACAGACCTCGGTGAATTCCTCAGACAGACCTCGGTGAATTCCTCAGACAGACCTCGGTGAATTCCTCAGACAGACCTCGGTGAACTTGTCAGACAGACCTCGGTGAATTCCTCAGGTTTGCCACATATGGGCAGTGTGATCATGGGCACTTTTCTGTAAACTTCTGTAGATCTCAGTTTTTCTGTTTGTAGGGTCATTCTGAGGATTAAATTAGATACACATGTAAAGGATTTATCACCCTCCCTCACCAAAACACAGTAAATGTCAGCTAAATATTAGCATGGCTACTGACGTTCTTTTTCTGTAGTGTTGGTGATGATGGCAACAAAACATATTGATGTATTAGTTAAGTTCTTTAAATCTCCAAGTCTTCTGTTCCAAGTTTTACCTCTTCTGTTCTATGATATGGTGATATTTGTAATGTTAATGCCTTTTGCTGTATGAGAATGTTTTGCGTAGGTGTGCATAGTAAAATTGTATGTAGTATATATTTGCTGCTGTGATACAGTCTGACATTGTAGTGTGTTAAATCAAGTCACAATTTAAGAGTCTTGTTGGGCACTTAGCTCATCTTCGGAAGCCCCCAACAAAATGCCTCTTCTAGGATATGTAAAGACCAGTTCTCGTCCTTGACGGTCCTGGCCTGAGGTGCACCTGGCACTTAGTCTAACACTGTCTGGGAAGCTGGCTGTCTTTCTAACATTCCCTAGTGGCCTGGTGACCTAATGTTTTAACCCCTTAAAAAGGGGTTAAGAGAAATGTTGATGTTGATTAGTTTTGTATAATTCCTCAGTCTTACAAGCACTGAAATCACCAAAATCACCACCAGAGAAGTGGGCACACATTGATGGAGAGAACCACAGCGGGTCCCTGTTGGCTGATGAGGGGCATCAGAGTGCTGGATTTGTTCAGTACACATCTTGGACAACTGTGCAAGGTGAGAAGGGGTCCATTCTGACGCCTTTTGTGTTGGTGGTCGGGGTCATCACTGTCATGCTCGCACACCCAGCTGCATTGCACTAACCTGCTTCCAAGATGACTTTCTATCTCTCTCTCCATTTGACCCTTGCGTTGAGGCTACAAGGAAGGCAGCCACTGCCATCTTCAGTTGGTTATTCCTGTAAAGGTCTTGGGGGCGCGTGAGCATGTTCAGGGCTAATGTCTTCATCCATTGAGCTTTCAACTCCCTTCTGCCACATTGGCCCTGCAGACCACCCTGGCCAGAGCACTGCCTGCTCCACTGCACAGTTTCCTGGCTGTCACCTTGTCAGGTGTCCCTGGCCAATGCCAACAAGGACCTCTTCCTGCATCTGCCATCTCCCTCCACTCACCTAAGAAGGAAGTGAGGCGTTTTGCCATTCCTCTTTCCAAATATTGAAGGGTCTGTGAATGCTGTGTGGGGATGCTGGGATGAAAGAACTTTAAAAAAATCTTCCTGGAACTTGAATACCATTAGAGAGGACTCAGCTGCACTGTAGGTGAAAGGTAAGACCGCACCCAAGGCACCATTTTCTAGACTGGCTCTGCCAGACGTCCTGCTTTGCAGCTGTCTTAGGGACCTAGGACGTTTTTCCAGGCTGCTAAACATTTTCCAGAGAGCAGGAGCTACAGCCACTAAGCCAAGAGTGCACCAGAGCAGTCATTATTTTGCATTCCTCTTTTCTTGTGACACATTTAGTTTCCTTTGGCCTTCTCCACATGTACAGATGATAGGATTATAAGAGAGTACCTCCAAAGAGCAGAAGCTGAAAGACTCTGGAAGGGAACTTTCAATTCTGGCATCATCCATGCAGAAATGGCAGAAGCAGTGGAGTATACTTTGAAGTGAGGTGGACCGGATTCTCAATTGGCCATTCAGAGAAAAAGAGAGTCAACCTTGCCAAAAATAGTGAGGAGTGAGAACGGGAATCTTGGTTTCTGTTGCCAATCAAGCTTATGGGCTAGGTTGATTTATTAGAAGAAGCTGTCTTGCTGTTTTTCACTTCTAGTCCTTCCTTCATTCCTGCTGGATCCCACTACAAACTCCTAGGCTTTCCCAGGGTTACCATGTATAGAAAACTTCAGTTTCCAGGGAAGGTATCCCTTGAAGGTTCCTTCCAGTCGAAGCCTCCCCCTCATTACTGTCTAATTTTGTACTGGCTCACTAGTTTCCTTCTCTCTCTCACTGTAAATATCACCCTGATGATTCTCCCTCCATTCAGTTATTTGCAGTCTTGTTTGCTGGATGTATGCCATTAGCACCTTAATATTCTAGTCTTTCGTGGAAGTCTAAAGTTATTACCCTTCTTCCTGGATCCTTCCTCTTTACCCTTTGATACCCTAATGGGGATCTGATCCTCTGATCTCTTCTTGACACCACGGTCCTCGAGGAGCCTTTTCTGTAGGATGGCTGTTTCATGTTCTTTGAACTCTACTCAATAACACAAGAGCTTCAAGACACCTTTGCTTTGGGTCCAGAGACCAGGAAGTAGGCTCTCCTTTGCACTCTCAGTCTAAAAACGCCTGCGGGCCTGACATGTCGGGAGGCACTTCCAACTCTAAATGCCCTTTGAAAATGATCTTCCGCTCCTCGAATTAGTGAACTCGTGCTCCTTGCTTGTTTGACCACCAGCAGTTTTGTTTCCACACTGAGCAGATGTCGCTGGGCCTTGGAAGGAAAGCTGGGATGTGCAGTTGTTCCTAAATGCCTCTCTGCCAAGGACTTCCCTGGCTTTCAGTTAATTTTTGAGAACTTTCTGCCTGGCATGTTTCAAACCCAAGGTTGTCTTCTCGTCCTCATCCTCAGAATCACATCACTTTTTCTTGGTCTCTGCCCCTTTTCTTCACCCGAGCCATATCCCATCTAGCCCGCTGATGGTTGTACAAGCAACTTGTTAAAAATGCTTCTTTTTTCTTTTCTTTCTCTTTTCCCTCATTCTTCCCTTTCTTATTCTTCTTTCTTCTTCCTTTAATTTAAAAATTCTCTTATTGTTTCTCTTTATCATAATTTTAATGTTTCTATTATTCCTCGCTCAGTTGGTTATATGTGGTATGATAAATCCTCATAAGAAGAAAACACGCAAGTTATATTGGCAGTGGTCATATAACTCAGATTTTCTTACACAGTCTCCCTTTAATTCTGAGTTTCATTGACCCCATTATACAACCTGGACTGTATTGCTTCATCTGGAAAATATTTTTACCATCAGTACAGTTGACCTCCAAGGGCCCTACAAACACCATATCTTCAAAGATTAACTCACAAAGAAGTGAAAAACAATCTTATTACATTGGCTGGTGCTTACTCAGAAGGGTTCTGTCCTTATGCCTAGATCTGCTTCCTTTTAATCTCTGCTATCTTTCTTCGCTTTCTTACATATCAGATGCAGAATGCTGTGTTATTTTGCCCAGCAATAAAGAAGAATCGTGATAGCTTTTCCAAGGTGCCTCCCCAATCCTTCGCCTATTTCAATGGATGGGATGTTTTCTAGCTGCTCACATTGCTTGGTCTTATAGTCCAGCTATGAGTTTTGTTTCTCATTTTGTTTTTTAAATGCAGAGCATTGTGTATCATGTACATTACTGTTAGCATAAAATTGACAAGATATTGGAGGATACCATTATTGACAATTGTAAAAGACCTAGCACATGTACAGTTACATGGTTGCAGGTCTCTACCTATTGTTAAAATCCATTGTCCTTCAAATAAGAAGGTCTGAAATTTGGTGTTACCTCTGCCTCTGACTGTGATAGATTTTTTTCTATCTCAATGTTTTTCCATTTTTCATTTGCCTTTTAAAATTGTTAAATGGTGATACTATACCTCTTTATAGGTAATAAGTAGAACTCTGTCTATAGGATACATTGAATCGAGCACAGTTGCCCACTTCTCTCTGTCCCCTCCCTAGGAAGAGCCCCATCCCTCAAGATTACCGTGTCTTGCCCCTCATACTTCCAAACATTTTCTCTTTCTCCAATTACAAAGATCTCAGTTGGTGTATTAGTCCATTTTCACACTGCTGAGAAAACATACCTGATACTGGGTAATATATAAAGAAAAAGAGGTTTAATGGACCCAACAGTTCCATGTGGCTGGGGAGACCTCAGAATCATGGCAGAAGGTGAAAGGCACGTCTGACATGGCAGCAGACAAGAAAGAATGAGAGCCAAGCAAAAGGGGAAACCTCTTAAAAAACCATCAGATCTCGTGAGAATTATCCACCACCACGAGAACAGTATGGGGGAAACCCCCCCCATGATTCAGTTACCTCCCACCGGGTCCCTCCCACAACACATGGGAATTGTGGGAGCTACAATTCAAGATGAGATTTGGGTGGGGACACAGCCAAACCATATCAGCTGGTTATTAGGGAGAACATTTTGTTCTAAACGAAATCATCCTAAGAGATACATGACCACCAATGCAGGCTAATATTCCCAGAAATATTTGTACTTTCAAATAGACATTTGAAAACAAACCAACAGAAATTGCTTAATTTCCAATCATGGAAATAAAAAAAAAAAGGTATTCTGACCAGGGGTCCTGTCTCAGTGTATAGCTGTTTCCGGTCCCAGCTGCAGGTGGTGTGGTCAGCTCCACTGTGCGGGGGAGGGAGCTGGCTCCAATGTGGGCAGGTCCCACATTGCCTAGACCAGGTCCACATGCCTAGACCAGCAGTGCCCAGGATGCCGCCATCCAGAACCTGAGCTTCGGTCTCCACCCTATCCACGAAACATCAGAGGTGGCATCGAAGCCCTGTGAGACAGAGTGCTGAGGACCCTCAGGAGGGAAGTTCTGTCCCTCTGTTGCAACCCTCATTATACCTGAAGACATCAGTGCAGGACTAACAAAAGGACTTTGATTATTATTACCATTAGAAAAATCAGCGCATAATTCTAGGAGCATGATGTCTGCTCATCTGCGTGGCTGCTTGATAAAACAGATCCTTTTAATCGTATAGCTACCACTGGTGGTAAAAAGACTGTTCACAGGTTTACTCTTTACAGCTGAACAACTCCTGTGGAAATTTCCCATTTCCATTTTGCTGTGTGATTGTTTCACAGGAGGGTTCCTGAGCAACTTTATTTGTGGAAGATGACAGCACTCTTGTATGCCATCACTTTGTGCTTTTGGGGTTTTCCTTTCATATAAGTCAGGTTTGTTTCTTCTTAAGCTATTTTACATTAAAAAGTTTTTGTACAAATTTGGCAAAGAAAGCAAGAGGCTTAAGAAGGAGAGTGGTTCATGCCATCACTGATGAAGGAGCAGAAGTTTCTAGAACATGCCTATATGGCAAGGTCTTGATCTAACTCACAAGGGGGCTGAGAAAGAATGTCAGCCCCTGTGAGCCTTGGTGTTTCTCTAGTCCCTTCTCTACGATGACTTCAACATACCACGTCTGTTTTACTCTTGGTCGTAATAACATCCCTGTAAATGCCGGGGTTTGGTGGTTACACAAAGAGCCCTGAGAAGGAGTAATCAGAGGGCACCTGCTACAGGGCTATGCAAAATGATTAGGCCTTTTAATCTGCAAAGGGCATGGGAGAGAACATGCAGATGTGAAATGGACACTAGGTCCCATTTAATTTATGTTATCTGGTAGGTGAAGATTCCCAAGTGTTACCTGCTTGGGGTGCCACCTACGTGTGCCCCAGCATGGGCTGACACACTGGGAGTGCTGGAGGCCTGGGCTGCACCCAGGACCTGCCCGATAGATGCTGAGCCACGTGCAAACCAGAGGTCCTGGTGCTACCAGAGAAGGAGGGAGAGTCAAATCTAAAGGTTAGATAAGGATGAAAACAGCCTGTCACCAATCTTAATATTTGTCATTTTTGAAGTGTGGAATCTAAGATGCAGAGAGTGAGTTATTTGCCCAACATTTTGCAGTTAATTAAGAACACAAGTGAGGACATAGGATCTTTCCACTCCCACTGCAGTGAATCTGAGAAGAAGAGATTCTGAATCTGGGTTCCCTCTGGCCATCACTGTACAAACTTGCATATCAAGTCAGTTTGTTCTGTCAGGAAATAAATGAAAAACTGTACTTGATGCAGTAGAAACAAAAGGAAACGAAACGAACCCCTTATAAATGAGGGAATGACTCCCTGTGACTGCCATACAAGGCATCCAAGCAGTTAGTAAGGGTTCAACGGGTCCCTAAGATGCCAGTTGTCCAGGACACTGTGGAATTGCTTTCAGATGTGAGAATAAAATTTTTAAATGTCGTTAAAGGTAGCCTAGGGATATTTGACATAAAGGAAATCATCCAACTTTCAAGACTGAGTATGTTTAAATTGATACATATGTGTTAGGGTTTGAGTTCTTAGTAGAATTTGAAAATGACCTCTGCCTTGCCTATAAAAGTTCATACCATGACTGTTCTTATGAGCCATTCAAAAGATCTAAGACTTCAGCATACAACCCTCTCGTGAGTTTCAAGTTTTAAAAGTGAAATTGGCTTTTGTAAAGACAATGTAAGACATGGTTCTTTCTTCATGGTCAGTTATAGATCTGGGCTGTTAATAATCAATGTTCCACCTTAATTTTAAAACAGTTTTAAAGCTATGGGGACATTGTTCTAAGTTTTATCTTTATAAGGGGAAAATTTAAAAAGTGTGTTAGGCACAAACAAAAATTTAAAATTAAGAATAGTCCACTTTTGTTGTTATTACTCTGCTCCAAACATTCTGGAGACATGGCCTAATTTAAGAAGATTGATTTCCGAAAGAATTCATGCACTTTCCACTTACATTTCTCAATTGATTTCAAAATTGCAAAAAAAGAAAATAAACACCTCCTGGCTGGTCTTAATAAGATTACCAAGCTTCACCGGGCATCTATTTTTATTGCCTGAATACTCACTCCAGCAGCCTAAATTAGGAGCCGAGGTGCCAGCACAGAGCATTCTCTGGGCTTGGGCTTGTTCTGTACTGCTTTGAATATTACCAATAAGACCTCTATATGGATTAATCTAAGGGGAGAAAAAAATGATCTAAAGCCATAAAGATAATTCATCTTTGTTTGAAATGATATTTTCCTTTCTGCTGCCATTTGTTATGTGGAAGCATTAACAAACCCTTTCGCTGCAGTGGAAGCCAAGGGATGTGATTTGAAACTGCTTGAAAATATTCCTTCCCCTTTTCTTGCTTCCGCATCTCCCTCCTTCCAAGCCTCTGTGAATTTGCTCCAGTTTCAAAGGCCATCACCCAGGGCTTCCAGATAAGTGACTGAAATCCACTACTGCCCAAGGCTAATCCCAGAGCTGAGGGCCAGTCATCAGATAGCCCGGCAGCTGTGCTGGTGAGCAGAAGGGGCTAACTCCCATGCTTTTTAAAATTTGTGCATTGCCCCTTCCACATGGTTATTATGATAGTCTCTTTATCGTCAATGAGGCTATGTTGGTGAGGGTCTACAGATGGTGTTTCTTTCCTCCTCTCCCACCGAGCTTTCTTTTTTTATTTTTCGTATCCTGATGAGTTCTTTATATCTAGTGAGGGCTTGGCTTAATTAGATATTTAAATGATTTTGAGCAATGCTGTTTCTTTAACTCCTAACTGCGACAAACACATATGAAACATACTGTTGGAGGCATTTAATCAACAGCAGTCAATTTATCATTTTCACAGTTTTAGTGAGCGGTTATGAATCACTAAAATCACAGGTATTGTAGACGCAGCGTTGTGGCACTATCATTAACAAATACACCGTGCACAGAGGGATGACTTCGTAATTGAGTGGGACTAATAAGAATACATCATTTAGCTGCGTGTGACAAACTGTGCCTCCAAACACAAGCATGGAAAATTCACATTTTGCTTAATAAATAAATTACACAGCCGATGTATTATACATAATTTGTGTCCTTGTGGATTTGAGTGATATATAATGCATGGTCCAAGTCATTTATTTATTAAGACTAACTATATATATTGTGGGAAGGGAATTTTAAACTCCAGGGTAAGGCCTGCCTGGCTAACTGCTGCAACTACTGAGTTTGATTGGGCAGTAAATGAGGTGTGTTTGGGGAGTTAAAAACCGAGGGTAGTGCATCAGTCGTTACCAGCTTCCGTTCTATATGTCGATGGCAGAGAGGAGGAAAGACAGTCTGAAACTTTCGCAGCATGGCAAGAGATATGCAATTTTCAGAGATGAGATAAATGAAAACATCTTTAAGAATATTTCAGGTAAAAAAATGTGAGGTTCATTATATCAAACACATTTTGGGAGTGCTAAATTGCAAGAGGCTTAGCGATTTGCTTTCAGGATGATTGATACAGAGAGGGAATCGTGAGTTATTCTAACATGTGGCATATCCAGATGGAAAAAAAGGTAGTAAGACAGTGTCCTCAGGGTGCCCACATTCCTGCTTTGCATAATCTAGGAGCCAGGAATTGACTGTAATCATGGGGCCTAATAGTTGGGGAAGGAGTTACAGCTTCACAGTGTTTTCGGATGACCTCAGTATTTGGGGGCAGGGACTGTGCATATTTCTCCAACGTGGACTATCTTTGTATTATGATTTATGAACGTAATCACAAATGCATGCAACTCTAAAAAAGGAACCTTGAGATCTGACATAAATTTCAGTTTTTCTTCACTAAGCAACTGGAACCCCCCTACCCTAATATATGAATTCACACAGACAAACAAATGCAGACAAAACCTGCCCCAAACCCCAAAAGCTTCATGGGAGATTTGCAAGAATTGTTGAAAGCTACCCCTTTTCCTTGTCTCTCACTAGGCTTGTACTGGAAAACTTTCTCTGGTATTGCAGCCCTCTTCTATCAGAGCCCTAATTATGGTTTCTGATTATTTTATGTCTCCAATCACACAAATCACCTGAAGATCACTGTAGGTATAGGTGACGGCAGTTGGTTTCCATTAAGGCTTTTGTCCTTCCATAGACTGACGCCCTGTCTACAGGATACATTAATTATTTGCATTTGCCTATCCTTCTTTCTAACTGAAGAGCTGTGCTGCACAGATGCTTGGTGATATAGTTTGGATGTTTGTCTCCTTCAAATCTCATGTTGAAATATATCCCCAGTGTTGAAGGTGGGGCCTGGTGGGAGTTGTCTGCATCATGACTGGCTTGTTGCCCTCCCCACGGTGATAAGTGAGTTCTCACTCTATTAGTTCACACAAGAGCTGGTTGTTTGAAAAAGCCTGCCATCTCTCTTGCCATATGACCTACCTGTTCCCTTTTCACCTTCCACCATGAGTAAAAGCTTCCTGAGGCCTCACTGAACAAACACTGGCGCCATGCGTGTACAGCCTACAGAACCATGATCCAAATAAACCTCTTTTCTTTGTAAATTACCCGATCTTGGATAACCCTTTATAGCAACGCAAAACAGATTAACACATTTGCTGCCAAAATAAGTGGGTAGCCATGTTATATGTTATTCCCATATGTGGAAGAGTCACTTTTTGATTGGGGCATAAGTGAAAATCAAGCCCCGCCTGATTCTCCAAGGCTTCCTGAGTAAAACCCTCACACTCTGTGTGGGCAGCGGGCCCCAGATCTGCTTTGACTATCTCACCCGGCAGGACCATGATGATGGGACCCCATTTCTCTGCTTCCCTTGAAAGAACAACCAGAAAAGCTCTCTGCACTCACTGTCCCCATGGCCTCCCCAACATGTCTGCTTTGAATCCATTTACAGATTTGACCCCGCTGCTCCATTGGGATTGCTCTTTTAAAGGTGCTTCCTGGCCTCTGTGTTGGTAAATCCAGTGGTTGGTTGCTGGACTTGCTTTTGCTCAATTGCTGGCTGCTTTGATGTGGTTGATGACATCCTTCTCTTGGTACCAATTTTTTCACTTGACTTCTGAGACATCACTTCCTCCTGGTTCTCTTTCTACCTCACTTATTTTCACTTCCTCTACTGAATGCTCCTCATTTTCCTGCCCATGGATGTAGGAACACCCCAGGGATTTGTTGTGGAATCTCTATTTACATGTATTCCTCTTACATAGGCCTGTATTCTATTGCTGTAACTACCATTTTTAGGCGATATCTTTCAGTCTGTCTAGTCCAGATTTGTCTGTCCAATGGCCTACTTGGCCCGTGCACCTCAATGCTTAATTTGAACTTCAAATTTAATGTGTTCAAAGCTAAACATTTGATCATCCTGCAGAAATCTGCCTTCTTCCCATTTTTACCCATCTCAATAAATAGGAATTAATTTTTTCTAATTTTTAGGACCCAAGCCTCAAAATTACCCTCAGTTCATTTCTTTCTCTTGTTCTTCACATCCAAATCTTTGAGAAATCCTATGGACCCTGTTCAAATATATCTTTACAATCTAATCACTTCCTGAGGGAGGGACCTTCAGAATGGTGGAGAGAGGACTTCCATAAATCCACTTCTCCATAAAAGCAATGACAATACAGGCAAAATTATCAACGTCAGCCTTTTTTCAACAACATCCAGAACTATGGAAATTGACCCAAAGTTTACAACAACTTGAAAAACATTTACTCATGAAAAATGACTGAACATTGATAAGAACAGCAGAGCTGTGTTTTTAACTTTCCCTACTCCCTTCTTTCTGTCCTCAGTCCTACAGTATCCTTGAAAACCAGGAATCTCAAAATCATAGCAATCACAAAATCCAACAGCCTCACAGCTACTGGGCAGGGCAGAGTGGATTTGGAGCACCTCAAAAAGGTTCATCCCCGAGGCATTGTCCCCACTGGATCCATCTCACAGCTTCCTGGGAAAAGCCCTATTCACAGGGCATTGCTGTTATTTGACCTGACTCAGAGCTTCGTGAGAAAAGTCCAGTCTCCAGAACATTTGTTAAAAATAATGAGCTGCACTAAAAAAAATTCTGGAGATCAAGATGTCCATAGAGGACTTTGAAGAGCTGTGCTTTTCTTTTGGAAAATCTTCAGGCTTTTTGCACATGCAGGGCTGTAGCCAGGCTCAGGACAGACCCGAAGGAGTCCCCAGACACTCACCTTTGGCTGACCTTGAGGCCCAGCACAAGCAGGAAGTAAAGGTGAAGGGAGACTTGGGAATGGCCTGGGCACTGAAGATGTGCTTGACACACACAATGCTGTTAAAGGGCTCCTGGAAGACTTGCTGGCTAAGACATCTCAGGAAAACTCTGACCAGTCATTAGCTGAATGCTAAGCTAACCAAGCAGACTTCAGTAGTCCCATGTAACAGGCAATGCAGACTTTATGGAATTAAAAACAAAACAAAACAAACAAAACACAAAACAGCCACAGTAAAAAAACCCCAGGGAGGGGACAGGATCAGAACTCCAGAGTTGCCTCATTCTATTATCTAAAATGTCCAGTTTTCAGAGAAATACTATGGGATGTGCAAAGAAACAGGAAAGTGTGGCCCATATGTAGGAAAAAAAAGCAACCACTAGAAAATATCCCTCAGGGTGCCCAGATGTTGGACTTATCACAGACTTTAAATCAGTGATCACACATATGTTGAAAGAATGAAACTCAAATCACTTCTCATCATCTCTGCTGATCCTCCTCTAGTGCATCTTCTGACCTGGCCCAGGCAATGTCTTGGTATCTGGTTCCCTGGATCACAGCTGCTCCTTACAGTCTGTTCTTTGTGCTTAAGCACAAGAAGTCCTCTAACCACGGCAGTCAGGTCACACCATTCCTTTCAATTGTTTGCATTGCACTCGTGTTAAAAATCCAGAGTTCTTAGCAGAGCACAAGGGCCCCTAATGATTTGGTCCCAGCCACTTCCCTGACCTCCATCCCATGACTCTCCTGCTTCCTCAGTGCTCCTCAGGCATGCCAGCCTCCTGCACTTCCTGGTGACTTCAGGCCTCAGGTCAATTATCACCTTTTCAAAGTGACTTTTCTGATTTTTTTCATGCCTTCCCTTCTCTAGAAAATAGGCTCCATGAGATGAGGTAAGTTGCCTCTTATCCCACTGCAGTTACACACCTGGTTTAGAGTAGGTAATAAATATTAGTTGAATAAATGAATATAGGCTGGCCCAGCTTAGTGGTTATACTAGGTGTGTAATTGTATTAGGAGTGTTAATTACAAGGACTTTGAAGTCATCATGTGGTGCTCATTGGTGCTCAGTGGCAGAAAACTGTAAAATGCCTCTCCTTTACCACTTGTAAAATATCCAAATCAATAATCTTAAAATTTAAAAATTAAAAAAATGCAATAGGCTGGCCGGGTGTGGTGGCTCACGCCTGTAATCTCAGCACTTTGGGAGCACAAGGCGCGCATATCATGTGGTGAGGAGTTCAAGACCAGACTGACCAACATGATGAAACCCCCCTCTACTAAAAATACAAAAATTAGCTGGGCATGGTGGTGGGTGCCTGTAGTCCCCGCTACTCAGGAGGCTGAGACAGGAGAATTGCTTGAACCCAGGAAGCAGAGGTTGTAGTGAACTGAGATTGTGCCACTGCACTCCAGCCTGGGTGACAGGGCGAGACTCTGTCTCAGAAAAAAAAAAAAAAAAAAAAAAAAAACAAAGTCATAGGCTGCTGTCCAGTATTTACATAATGGCAATGGCAATTTGATTGCAGTTAATTGCTTAGAAAACCACTTCTACATGTTCTGACTTGTCTTTTCTGGCACTTTGAGAAACACCATCTCCCAGGTTTGATTTAGGCAACTTGAGATTTTCCAACCACAATGACTTGCAGAGATGAAGAGGAAGAGCCTCAGATGTCTGGCATGGGTGGGGCCAATGATACCATCACTGGTAGGTCCTCCTTGTCCAGACCCAGGGTGTAAACTGCACAAAACCTAGGGACTCCATGCACAACCCTGTAGCTAAAAGTGGAAGATCTGGTTGGCACAGACTTTAGATATGAGAAAGAAATTAAGGTTCTGAAAAGAAGCAGCAAACATTTCCCCTTCTATTGCTTGTGATAGGAGTTATGTTGTTAAGGTAGAAGTGTGGAATTCAGAGAAGACTCAAGTTTTCAACCAATGTGCATTCAACAAACATTTTTGAAGCAGTGACTATGTGCGTTCTAGGCACTGTGTTGTGTACTGGACACACAATGCTGAAGTCTTCACCATCTTGGGTTGTACAGCATGGTAGAGGATAGAGATACCAGCCAAACAATTGTAGAGATAAATATATCATCATAATTTTGATAAAACTATTAAAAAATACAGAGGACTAAGAAAGTGTAACAGAGATTGTTATTTTTATCTATGTAAGAGGTAAAGTAACTCTGTGAGGGAGTGATAATTATCCTAGACTTGAAGGGTGGGGAGATCACTCTGATGAGAAATGGGACAAGTGTCTCTATCAGAGGGAAGAGTGGAAACAAAGACTTTAGGGCAGGATGAAGTCCGGCTCCACGTGGAAATGGAAAGAAGGTCAGTGTGGTTGTAGCTTCACAAAGGAGAAGCAAAGCGGGGGTGGTGAGATGAGGCCGGAGAGGCAGGCAGGGGCCGGAGTGAGCAGAGCCTTGGGGGCCATGCTGAGGATCTTGGATTTTAGTGTAAAAGTAATGCAAAACCACCGAATGATTCAAACGAGGGATCTGTGTCATCCAATTTGTGTTTTCCCAAGAACACACTGCTCTGCAGAGATCAGATTGGGTGGAGGCAAGAATAAATGTGGGGAATCCGCTGGCGAGCTGTGGGACAGATCCTGGCAAGACTCATGGAGGCTTGGATGGTGGCCAGGGCAATGGAGAAAGGACAGTCTGATTTCCTATAGTGCCAGAGGCCAGAAGTCCAAAGTCAAGTTGTGGGCAGGGCTGGCTCCTTCCAAGGCCTCTCGGAGATTTCTCCTTTCCCCACCTCTCTCACAGGTCCCTGTGGCTGCAGGTGCTCCTGGCTGGTGGCTGTGTCCCTCCACGCTCTGCCTCCGTGGTCCCATGGTTCTTCCTCGTGTGGATCAGGATGTCCTCTCCTCTTCTTATGAGGACACCAGTCCTTGAATTTAGGGCCTGATCCTCATCATATCTACGAAGACCCAATTTCCAAATAAGATCGTGTTCTGAGGTTCTAGGTGAACGTACGTTTTGAGGGGCCATATTCAACCCAGGACAGAGGGTGAGGGCAGTTTCCATGATAACCACCAGGTTTCCATGTCGATGGCAGTGCCTGGAAGTATCGGAGTGGAGACACCTGAAGCAGGTCTGAGGCGAGAGGTCAAGAGCTTTGATTAGTCATGTCAGGTGAAAGGCACTGGGAGGCATCTGAAAGGAGCTTCCAGGCTTCTGTTGGATGTGCTGATCCGAGAGGTTCAGATTGAAAATGAAATTTTGGAGAGGTGATATAAAGACGGTGTTGATAGTTACAGGATTGGATGAGTTGACTGGGGAAAGAAAAGACACTAGTCTCAGGATTTGTAACATCTTTAAGAAGGTTTGCTCTTTGGAGGAGAATCACAGCCCAGCCCAGCATGTTCCCACACTTTCCTGAGTGTCGGTAAAGCCGATGCAAGTTTTGCAGCAAACTTTCTTTCTAAACTTCCTTGGGGTCTGAGAGGCCACAGTGACTCCTGATTCTGTTGCAAAGTGCCTGGCTTATCAGATATACAAACCTGCGTGGGTTCCGGAAGGTGGCACAGTCTAGGGCCCCAAGGGTGTAGACTGGACTTGGAGTTCTCTATAGGGTGCTGGGTTCTTTGTTTAGCCAGTGTGTGGCAAACTGGGCCCATGCAGAGGGAGAGGAGGAGCAGCAGACCTGGCTGGGGCCCAGAAAATCTGAGGCCAGGTCACGGGTCAGCTCAGGTTTTCTGAACTTTGGCCACTGACTTACCATTACCAGCCTTGGGACCTCGTCTGTGGGATGAAATGGTACCAGTGAATCCTAAATCACGGGGTTGTTTTATTTATTTATTTAGAGACAACTTCTCACTCCATCTCCCAGGCTGGAGTGCAGTGGCGTGATCATGGCTCACCACAGCCTCGACCTCACAGGCTCAAATGATCCTCCTGCCTCAGCCTCCTGAGTAGTTGTGTCTACAGGCATGCACCACCATGCCCAGATAATTGTTTGTATTTTTTGTAGAGATGGAGTCTCGGTATGTTGCCCAGGCTGATTTCGAGCTCCTGTGCTCAAGCAATCATCCCCTCTCAGCATCCCACAGTGCTGGGATGACAGGCGTGAGCCCCCACACCCGGCCTCACAGGGTTGCTGTAGGAACAAACAGGATAGTGCATCTGAGGGCCTCATCACAGGTCCAGGGCACAGAAGGAGCCACTAAGAAGCCTTGATAAGGAAAGCAAGAGGTGCAACATGAGGCCAAATGTTGTTTTTCAGTCAATCTGCACTTTTCTGTTCAAATGAAAGGAACAAATCCTCATATTTTTGCAGGCCATGGCAATCTGACTAGGTGCGAGGAAGGGCTGGTTGATGTGAGATTTCCACGGTAAGAGACGGGCCAGAGACACACGGAGGTGCCTCCTTCACTGCCTTGCCATGCCCAGAGAGGGGTGGACAGATTCCAGAGAAAAGTTGTGGGTTGAAAATGTGTCCTTTTATAGGAGCAGAATTAAATATCATGATTTTTAAGCTTTTAAAATACATTAGGATTATGGGCCTATTCTATTCAAAATTCCCCTGACACAAGTCACAAATGTGATGCCTCAGATTGGATTCTCTCTGGAGCAACATACGCAGGGGATTGTTAGGACTTCTTATTACACGGTGCTCCCCGCAGACATACTGAAGCCCAAGGGGCTGTGTACACTGGAACTTGTATGGAAAAGTAACCAGTCAAGGGGCTCAAGACCACAGAACAGCAGCCTGCATGACCCTAAAACAGGGCTCTACTAACCTTCACAAATGAGGTGTTGGCATTCCCAAGAAATCGCAGATTTTAAGTGACATCCCATGAATGACCCACATCATCCCTTCTCCTCACCTATGGACAGCCCGTGAGCACCAAAGGTACCCTGGGTGTGCCAAGGTCAAAATAGAAGTAAAAAGCAACAAGTAAAGCTATTCAGCAGGAAAATGCCCTTGAAACGATGTAGGCTGATTCCCTTGCAACTCAGTCATTAACCATCTAAAGGCCCAAGCAGGAATTTTGGATCTTCCTTCTTTTCTTTTCTTTTCTTTTTTTTTTTTCCCTCCTTCTGTCATTGCTGATCCCCTTTTGCTAAGCCCATGCTAACAGGACAGAAAGATAAAGAGCGAACACAAATGTGTCTTGGCCCCTGTGGCCACTGAGATAAATTTAATAATTTAAATTGACCTAGGGGCCCGTGTACGGAATAATCCTCCACTTAGATGACCCGGTGATTCCTAACTCATTTTCGAGTCCGTATCTAGCCGTGTGAAAGTGTTAATGTCTCCCTCCATCACACTGTGCTGGGTACACTTATCTTTTTCATACCCAATAACCAGAGACAATGATTATATTATTCATAAGATATTTTTACCTGAAGTGATAAGGCACACAGCTTTAGTTATTATTTTCTAATCTTTTTTTTTTTTTAACTGGCATCTTCTTGTATAGCCCTAGGAATAGCCTTAATTTTCATATTAAAATTGTCTTTTCCACATTTTTAGTTGTTGTTGATTTTTTAAAAATTAATATACAGAATAAACAGTGGGAATTTAAAAATGAGAGTCTATATCCCATTTGTAAAGAAACAGGCAAGCACGGTGGGAGTCATAAGACAAACGCTTCTGGTCCGTGCCCTCTGCTGACCTCTTTTGGTTGCAAATCCCCCTGGAGAAGGACGGATGCCATAGACCCTGTGCTTGGACAGTGGGCAGGTTCACACACACCTGAATTCTGTGCTGAATTTGGTGGATCGAAAGCCTTCCTGGAATTTGACTTCCCTGTTATCGTCCTTGCAGTATGACTCTTTCCTACCATGACAGATGTGATGTCCAATTCTTTAGGGCAAAATAAGTGACAGATATCCTCTAGTATGTTTCTCTGCTAATTCGAATGGAGGTTGCCCTGATGAAAGTCCGATTGCCCAATAATTTCCTTCAGGTTCCTCCCGAAGACCTTCGAGTTGGCCAAATAAAGTGCATGCCTTAGACAAACATCACATGTTCTCACTTGTTTGTGGGATCTAAAAATCAAAACAATTGAACTCATGGACATAGAGAATAGAAGGATGGTTACCAGAGGCTGGGAAGGGTAGTGAGTGCATGGTGGGGGGAGGCGGGGATGGTTAGTGGGTACAGAAACATATAAAGAATAAATAAAACCTTCTATTTGATAGCACAACAGGCTGGCTGTAGACAATAATAACTTAATTGTACATTTTAAAATAACTTATGTAACTGGATTGTTTGTAACTCAAAGGACAAATGTTTGAGGGGACAGATACCCCATTGGCCAAGAAGGGATTATTATGCATTGCAAGCTTGAATCAAAACGTTTCATGTACCCTATAAATATATACATCTACTGTGTATCCACAAAGATTAAAATAAAAAATTTTAAAGTGTATATGTTTTCTGAAGTTTGAATACAATTGGACTATTAGAATTTTCCTAAATTCTAGAAATCTCTAGACATTCTAGAATCTCTCTCTCTAGAGTAAGAGATTAGCACTTCTGAAAGAAGAGTCAGATGTTAACAGGTTATGTTATGCTTCCTTCATTAATGGTCTAGAATGAGGTAATTTCCCTGATAGAATGGAGAAGTCAAATTACTCGCGTTTGTACACATCTGCTTCACTTGACCTTGGCTGAGTCTTGTTACCCCTTACAGGGTCTTCATTATGCAAGAGCAGGATGCATTGATTTCTCTATGCTCCTTTCTAGTTGTGTTACCACATCATGAAATTCCATCCTGACGTTTGTTCCCTTAAAGAAACCCACTAGGCTCTTATTCTTGTCCACCAAGTTCCTTCAGTTTCCTGAGTCATGAGGCCTGTTTCTGCAGTTTTGTGGAAACAATGGAAGCCTTTGCAAACCCTTCCTCATGTTGGGGTACAAATATGGTCCTGCTCTTATTTTAAACAATTGCCTAAGGACCTCACGTGCTTCATTAGCAGAAAGACTTACTGTATCCAAAATCCTCAGGGCGTTGGACAGCCCAAAGGCAGTGCCTCTGCTTCAGCCCCTGAGCAGCCACAAGATAGGGTTCTGAGTTCTTCCTGCCACACTGAGTCCCCCAGAGTGCTCGATCCTTTCCTGCCAAGCTGAGATTGATCCCAGCTGCAGAATGCCTCTTGTCCCCAACCCTGCAAGAACCGTGTTTCTCAGAGGAAGGACGATCTCTGCTGTCAGTGCTCTGTTCGCTCCATGCATTGGGCCTGATGCTGCAGATCTCCAGGCTTTGCGGTCTGCGTTGCCATACATGGCCACATTTCAGGCCTCTGGCCGGGTCTGGGCCAAGGCAGCCAGGAAAGGAGGGTGTGTGTGCGCCACACCATGGGCCAGGAGCACATTTGCTGCCCTCCCGCAGGCCCCAGGACTTGGACTGGACATTTGTTTTCCTGCCAAACTTTTCACACACAGTGCCTGAATTAACATTTTTTTTTTTTAATATAAAATGAGACACATCTATGGAGAGGAAACTATGACCTTCATTCCTTCCTGGGGAGGCTGACTGCATCATTCTGGGTGGTGAGCTCAGTGATACTACAATAATTTAACATTGAAGAGAAGCTCTTTAAGTGGTTCAAGGGCATTCATACCTGTTCTTCTGAGATGGGTATTCCCAGGTGATTTTCTTACACCTCCCTTATAGATAACTGTCTTCAAACTTTTGGGCACCTTCTTCCATATATTTTGATACATTGGTCTTTGACAATGCATGGCAGCATCCTTTGAGGATAGGGACTGTCTCCACTCTGTGGCCCAGAAATCTCATTAGAAAAGCTTGGAGTCGGCTGGGCTCAGTGGCTCATGCCTGTAATCCCAGCACTTTGGGAGGCTAAGGCAGGTGGATCTCTTGAGCTCACAAGTTCGAGACCAGCCTGGGCAACATGGTGAAAACCCATCTCTACAAAAAAAAATACAAAAATTAGCTAGGCATGGTGGCACTTGCCTGTAATCCCAGCTACTCAGGAGGCTGAGGTGGGGGAATGGCTTGAGCCTGGGAGGTGGAGGTTACAGTGGGCTATGATTGTGCCACTGCACTCCATCCTGGATGATAGAGCCAGACGTTGTCAAAAAAAAAAAAAAAAAAAAAAAAGCCTGAAGTCCCATGTCCTGTGAGCACACAGCAACCAACATCTTTGTGGACCGACAGAATGACATTGTGCCATCTGTCTGAGTGAGAATTTCCTGAGTATTTATGCCCTACATTTACTGTGAGAATTAAAGAGGAAAAACAGACAAAAAATGCATATAATTCTTAGCAGAGTACTTGACGTGTTTTCAGTGTTTAATAAAAATTAGCTATTATTCTTGTTTGCTATTACTTTTTATTGTAAAAGGCACCATTTTAATTCTTGGAGAAATAAAATAAGACATTTAATACATTCACATTAGGAAGGAGTTAGTTCTATCATGGTTAGTTGTGGTTTTGGAACAATTTGATCTCCTTACCAATAATTGTACATTTGAAACTATCAAAGTACAAAGATTCCAATTGGACTGGACTGATAGATTTCTCTATCTGCTTAGAATATACATATATTTTTTACCATATTAGAATGAGAGAGCATGAAATAAATAATGAATTGGCAAGTGACATTTTCAAGGGAAACCAACTGAAAACTTAGCAAACTTAAGTTCAGGGGATATAGGTACGAGTTAGCTCACCTGTACAAAGAAAACAAACACAATGTAAAATGTGAAGTGATCATGCTGCTTACATGATTTGGAAAAATAACTCATAGCTGCAGTATTCTAAAAATTTAAATTTGACTTTAAAGATTGTTAAGAGGGAAGGAAGATGTGACACTAATATTTACATATTAAGTTTTGATGGAGACCATAAAAGAAACTTAGCATCAAAGTTAAATGCTCATATAAAAGTCAGGCATGGTGAGATCATCTCCTTAAAATCACTCAGGGGCTCTAACTTGCCATTGAAAACATAAAGGAAAAGTGGAACCTATGATCTTGTCCCCAGTCGCTGATAAGCAACCTTTACATTGTCTCTTCAGATACAGGTGAACATTGAGTTGGGGAAAATGCAGAGACTCCAGGGATTACAGGAAGCTGTAATGGCAAACTTACTTTGAAGGTTTTTCATTGCTTTTTGCTTTAGGAAATGGAAGAAAGAATTTGTTATTGTTGATGATGTTTCAGGTCAACGATTAGCATATACGATACTAAGGTCTATCCTACCTGTAAAACGATTAATTTTAAACTATCAACGGGATGAACAAAAGATAAAAATGGAATATATAGGAGCAGAAAGGTAATAGTGTGGAAATTTGTTTCTGTTTCTTGATCATGCAAAATAGGGATTGTGGTTTTATAACTAAAAAAAATCAATGCTATTTTCATCTGAGGCTTATGAAAGGAGAAAAGTTCTTTGTTTTATCCAAAGTCAACTTTCTCCATTGTGAGGTCTCCCATCATTTCCCCCCAGGAGCTATAAATTTATATCTCATTATTGGCCATATTATGCCCTATATCTCTATTTATTATTAGTGCATATTTTAGAGTGCTGGTGAGTATTGGCACATTTTATTATGCTGATAAACAATGTTGGATTGCTAGGTAAAATGTGTCGTCAATAGTGATTTCTCTCTTCTTGTCCGCACCTTTTTCATTTTATTCTGGGCTTCTAGAGATGAGACTGCAGGATATCAAATCATACTGGGGTCTGATTCTTCTTCTGTGTTTTTCAAGTTGATGAGTTAGGAATAGAATGGAAGAGATTATTCATTACACAGAAATACACAAAAATATTACAAAGCACATTTCTCTTCAAATATTTAGAAAGCATATTAAATAGTCATTGACTGAAAGTAAGAAAATATTCTTCTCTAAAGACATAGAATTTTGAACCTTGGACTTTCAGAAGCAACAATCCCACAGCGAGTTCAACTGATGGGGGTATAGTCCCCCAGGCACTTACCTAGGGTCCAGGAGACTGAGGGTCAGCAGAACCAGAAAAGCTCAGGTACTTGAGACATCAATCACCCACAAAAGTTTAAGGCTCCCTCCACAGTCCAGTGAATTTCACAACCCTGAAGCAACCGGTGAGGGGAAATACAATGTAGCCATGTGAAGTTTCTGAATGTACAGTTGAAGGCAATACTTAGTATCTCTGAGTTTTGAAATTAAACTGTTGGGTTTGCCATGGTTCAGGTGTACTGTTTTCATTACATTTGTTGTACATGGTCAGATGATTGCCCAAACATAATATGGCCTTCTAGGCTTTGGGGATAGTTTTCTGTTAGGATATTTGTAATGCTAGTCAGTTTAGAGGGAGTCTCAACTTGAAAGGCAAAAGTGTGATACCATGTTATTTATTTATGTTTAATGGCTTTTGTTCAAAGCATGACCTTGAATCTATCCTTCTAGCTGTGTAAGCTCCTGTAACACATCTCAGTCCAAGTCCATCATTTTCAGCCTCTTTAAGTTACGAAAACAACCTCATTTTGTTTTTTTTGCTTCTCCTGCCTTTCTCAAAGTTTCTGCAAGTTAGACTTGCTTCTCGAGAAGTTTTGAGGTGAGCAGAGCATGTGTGGGCCCCTCATCTCTCTCTCTGTCTTGTTTTCACCCCTGCAGCATTGCATCAGTTGAATTCTGCTCTTCCAAGAGAGAAGTTGACGTCCTAACCCCTGTACCTGTGCATGTGACCTTATTTGGAAATAGAGTCTTCGTAGATGTAATGCAACTGAGATACGGTTGTTCATTCGAGTGAACTCTAACACAGTGTAACCCGATATGGTCGTTCATTCGAGTGGACTCTAACACCGTGTAACCGATGTCCTCAGAAGAAGAGGAACGTTTGGGCACAGGCACACACAGGAAGGAGACAGCCATGTGGAGATGGAGGCAGGGGTTGGGGTCACGTCCTGAAAGCCGAGGAGCAGCAAAGACTGCTGGCGACACTGGAGGTTCAGAGAAAGGCAGGGGGCAGCTTCTCTCTTCCAGCCTTTGAGGGAGCAGGGTCCTGTGGAATCTTTGATCTCATTTTCTGGCGTCCAAGACTGTGAGAGAACCACCTTCTTTTGTTTTAAGCCACCCAATTTGTGGTACTTTGCCATGGCATCCCTGTGAAAGTAACACAAGCAGAGTGGAGAGAGGTTTCCCCAGAGCACACAGCCATGGTGGGGGGCTCATCTTTCTTAGGTCGCCTTCCCTATTCCAGATCATGACCGATGGCTCACACAGGAGAGGAAAGGCCTTAAGAATCAGCTGACAAGGGATGCAATCATAAGCCACTCCATCATCACAGGTGGTCTGCTCGCCAACTCTGATAGAGCCTCTGTATATTCCTGCTGGGATGGCCTTGCCCCCATTCTTCCGAGCAGGTGGCCTTCTTTTCCTCGTGGCACATCTCTGGTGAGCTTGACCCTGGCCTCTGCAGCCTCCACCCTGGGATTCTCCTTCTCTGTCTTAGAAACGAGGAACACGAGGGTGGACTGCACTGTCCACAAGGAAGCACCCACACACCCTCTCTTCCTGTGCCCTGCAGGAATGCCAGCGGTGAGCTTTGTGGCTGAGCATGGCCCCCACAGGGAGATGGACTACGAGTCTCCCGTCTTACATGTGCCCCTAGGCTTCACCACAGGCTCCTTGAAGTCCCCTCTTTCACTCTTTGGTGAGGAGAGCCAAGTGAGTGTCCCCCTCCAGTCCTTTAAAGGAGGAAAATCGGGGAGGGAAGTCTCCCTTTTTAGCTCCTCCCCAAAGCAGAGGCTTTATTTCCGTATCTCCTGGTGGTCAGGCTGACCGGAACAGTTTGGGCCACTTGGCCCAGCACAAGAGATTTTCTGCTTATACCAGTGTGTAGTGGTTCATTTTCTGTATCAATTGAGAGCATGCTTTTAGATGAGATTAACGTTCAAATCAGTGAACTGAAGGTAAAGCAGATTGCCCTTCAAAGGGTGGTGGGCCTCATCTAATCAGCTGAAGGTCTAAATGGAACACAAAGACTGGCCTCACTGAGCAAGGGGGACTCCCCAGCAGATGGCCTTTGGGTCACCCGCACCTGGGTCTCTGGCCACTGGCCCACCCTGCAGATGTGGAATTCACCAGTCTCCATAATTGCATAAAGCAATTCCTTATTTAGTATCAATAGTAGGATCCTATATTGATCCTTATTAAGACCAATATATTATCATATATATATACACACACACACATACACATGCACGCACATACACACACACATTACTATCAGTTCAGTTTCTCTGGAGAACCACGACTAACACACAGGGCTTTCTTTGAAGTCACCTTGTAGAATTTATAACTTTGTTCTCAACCCGGCTCTATTTCCACTCCAATCCCTGCATGACTCAGTAATCTCTGGGTGATAGGCAAAGAACTCCACCAGTTCCTTAAAATATCCATCAGACAAGCACATCTTATATTTGTGTGAAATCTGACCCTGCTATGAGAGAACAGGGAGGTGGAGACAGTGAGTGGCTGGTGTAGCATTAAAGCCTCTGGAGACAGATGTGCACTGCAGATGGTGTAGAGCTGTTCACAGTATTTGAGGCCTCTTTCTTCCTGGGGGGAGATGATCCTTCCCTGTGCTATTATGCTGGAGTGTGGCCATGTGATTTGCTGTGGCCGATGACACGTGAGTGGAAATGTCACTTCCAGCAGCAGCTTTGAGTATCAGCTTGTGCTTGGTCATGCATGTTGCATTAGTTCATTTTCACATTGCTATAAAGAAATGCCAGAGACTGGGTAATTTGTGATGGAAAGAGGTTTAATTGACTCACAGTTCCACGTGGCCAGGGAGGCCTCAGGAAACTTACAATCATGGCGGAAGGCAAAGGAGAAGCAAGTAGCTTCTTCACTGGGTGGCAGGAGAAAGAAGAGCAAGCAGGGGAAATGCCAGATGCTTATAAAGCCATCAGATCTCATGAGAACTCTCTTACTATCACAAGAACAGCATGGGAGAAACTACCCTCATGATCCAATCACCTCCCTCGACATGTGGGGATTACAGGTGCCTCCTTCAACACGTGACGATTACAATTTGAGATGAGATTTGGGTGGGGACACAAAGTCAAACAAACCATATCACACTCTTTTTGTCTGCCTTGGTCATTCCACTGTTCCAGGGGATGCTGCTGGCAGCTGGGCTCCAGTTTGAAGGCAGCGGGGTAGGGTTACAGCCCACCTACTTTGGGCAAATTACATAAGAAACAAACTTTGGGCTGGGCGTGGTGGCTCATACTTACAATCCCAGCACTTTGGGAAGCTGAGGATGGTGGATCACTTGAGGTAAGGAGTTCAAGACCAGCCTGTCCAATGTGGTGAAACCCTGTCTCTACTGAAAACACACACACACACACAAAATAGCTAGGCATGGTGATGGCACTTGTAGCCCCAGCTAGTTGGGAAACTGAGGCAAGAGGATCCGTTGAACCTGGGAAGCAGAGGTTGCAGTGAGCTGAGATTGAGCCACTGCATTCCAATCTGGGCAACAGAAGTGAGACTCCATCTCAAACAACAAAACAACACAAAACAAAACCAAAACAAAACAAACAAAAACCAAAAACAACAATAACAAAAAAATTTTGTTGGTGTAGTTAGTTACTGCAAAATAATCTTTTCTATTTTAACAGATACATCATCATTTTAAGCAGATAGGGGTGAACTCCCTACAATATCAGGCATTTAAGAATGCCCTCAGACTCATAGTTATGGTTACAGATTTCTTTAGTGATGTGGAATAAAATGTTCTCAATTTTTGAATCAAAAATTACTTGTTTGACACATATTGGGAGACACTGTTGTTATGTGGCTATCACAGGCTAGTAATTACTACAGAAAGTGGAACGGCTTCAAACCATTTTAAAATTCTCTTTGGAATTCTGAATTCAATTGGTGTAATCCATGGTAAGAAAATTTTAAAGGCAGCCTGGATTTGACCACTAGGCAATATATCCATGTAACAAAATTGCACTTGTACTCCTTAAATTTACATCTGTAATTTATTTTAATAGATTGTAATTTTTAATTTTTGTGGGTACATGTAGGTGTATATGTTTATAGGTGCATGAGATGTTTTGATACAGGCATTCCATGTGAAATAAGCACATCAGAGAGTATGAGGTACCCGCCCTCTCAAGCATTACCCGTTGAGTTGCAAAGAATCCAATTGCACTCTTTCAGTTATTTTAAGACGTATGATTAAGTTATTATTGACTACAGTCACCTTTTGTGCTATCAAATAGTAGGTCCTATTTGTTCTTTCTATGTTTTATTATCAATAATTTAAAATAAAAAAGAGAGATGTTTAATAACATAGGTCATGATCTCGGGCCAGAGGCTTATCAGTCTCCTCATCTATAAATTGCAGCAGTGAGCATAAGATAATCTTTTAGGTCCTTCCTAGATCTCATGTTCTAAAATATGTACCATATTAGACATAAGGTTTGGAAGAGTTCACAGATGTCATTTCACCCTGTGATGTCCAAAACAAGAGTATCTTCCACAGCTTCCCTACAAGGGACCATGAAACCTGAATGTGCCCCACGAGGGTCCAAAGTCTCTTAAGACAGCTCTCTGTTTTCTTTAGAAAGTTCTTATGCTGGTTGGTTGGTAGTGATGGATTTTGACTTGGTGTGTAAAACAAATTGTTTCTCCAAATAGTAAAGAGAAAAGGTGATTAACTCAAGAACTTTCTGAGTAGTACAAGAGCCTTCTCCTTTTTCTGAAAGAAAGATCTCCAAATACTTGAAGCCATGACCATTGATCCCTGCAGCCCTCTATTCTCTGCAACGAGCACTTAAAATTACTTAAAGTGCTCTTCCCAGAGCAGCCCTGACAGAGTCCTCTCTACCTGCTTACTCATCTCTAGACACACTCTTAGAGTCAGTAACACAAATTAAATAATATATGGGTCCAGAATCCAATATAATACTCTAAGGACAGAAGGAAGGAGAAGGGCAGAGCTATTACTTGCCCTTGTTCATAAGAGCCTTTTTCATAAGCATATTGTCATAGTTAACTAATATACCTGACATAGTTTGACTGTGTCCTCATCCAAATTTCATCTTGAATTGTAGCTCCCATAACACCCACATGTTGTAGGAAGGACCCAGTGGGAGATAATTGATTCATGGGTGCGGTTTCCCCCATATTGTTCTCGTGGTAGTGAATAAGTCTCATGAGATCTGATGCTTTTATAAGGGGAAAATGCTTTTGCTTGGTTCTCATTCTTGTCTGCTGCTATGTAAGATGTGCCTTTCACCCTCCACCATGATTGTGAGGTCTCCGCAGCCACGTGGAACTGTGAGTCTGTTAAACCTCTTTATAAATTACCCTGTCTCAGGTATATATTTATCAGCAGTGTGAAAAAGGACTATTAAGTTAAATTTGTGGTTAACTAATATCAGATTCTTCTGTTCTTTTATAGAGAAAGTTTGATGGTTAACCTGATTTATTAAAGAAATTCAGTCTAGGTTTCTAGCCTACTAATAAAATCACAAGTTTTTGGTCTTTTTTTTTTTTTTGCCTTTACAAGTTTCAACATTGTACAATGAAAAGTACACCCAAAATTTGGATTCCTGCAAATATATAATCCAAATCTTTATCCAGATTACGAAAAAAGAAACCGAGTTCCTTCAATTTTGAAGTACACATACCAAAAAATGGAATACAGCTGAAAACTCTGGGTACTCCTCTGTAAACTATTCCCCACGCTGGTTCCATAGCTCAGGAGTTAGAGCACTGGTGTTGTAAGTGATTCCCCATGTCTCTACAAATAGAATAATGAATTCTTTGCTTAATCGGTGGTGAAGACATAAACCAATGTATTATTAACCCAAGACTGTTAACCTGAGGTTTATCGTGAATCATGGCAGAGTGATCATTGCGGAGATGGAAGCGCTCTGTACCGATGCGATCTATTGCTCTACACATTTAGTAAGCATGTCAGAAAAGAAAATTAGTTTGTCATGGTGGGCCTTCATGAATCTTTCTAATAATTCTAATGATTTTGTTTTTTTTCCCTCCAAATGCTTATAAACAGCTTGTTAACTTGATCAGCGACGCAGCTGGAGTCATCAGCTCTGTTCCCCTTTTGTATCCATGCATCCGTTGTGTACCCCTCTAACGGAGCTCCCATTTCTCATTTCTCTGTGGCTCAGAGGTCTCCACTCAACATTTAAAAATTATTTTGAAGTGTATTCATTTTGGGTTTGAGCTTTGATCTTATTTAAAATTTAATCTGAGGTATTGAAAGAAAACCAATTGGTTCATTTGAACTCCTGATAATACATAGTGTTTCCTCACTTGTGTATCTTGTATACAGAGTGTATACAAGGTGTATATAAGGTGTAATACTTTGATCAGTTCTTCCTTCGATGTGTTATTTTGACATCAGACAGACATATATTATTCACCCAACACACATTTTTCAAATTAGCATGTTAAAAATCTAGGAAAATATATCTACAACCAGAAAGATTTTAGAAATCTTACTCACTACAAACTCACAGTTTTAAATAGATCTCTCTCCCTCTTTCTCTCTTTCTCTCTCTTTCTGTGTGTGTAGTAGCAGTTACTGGAAGAACAATATTCAAAAAAATTAGAAAGGATGATAAAGATCTGAACAAGATGAACAAGCAAGTTGACGAGGGTGGCATTGGTAGAGTAGTACATTCAACGGCAGCAGAATTAACACACTTTTCATGAGTACATGCAACGTTCATGAAGATAAATATGGTTATCCTGGGCCATACACAAGCCTCAAAAGTTTTAAAACTATTGGAGTTTTATAGACAGTATTTTCTGATCACAATAGATTTAATTAGAAATCAGTAACATTAGAATATATAAACATGCTCGAAATTAGAGATTAAGAAAAACTTATCTAAATAACCAAAGAAGAAATCCAAGCAAATAAATTAAAACATACTTAAACAGAATGGTAAGGAAAATGCAACATAACAAAATTTGAGGAATGCAGTTAAAGCAGTGCTTAGAGGAATATTTATAATTTTTAATACTTGATTAGGAAAAATGCTTAAAATCAATTTTCTAAGGTTACAGGTTAAGTTAAAAAAAGAGCAAATTGAATCCAAAGTATGTAGGAGAAAGAAAATAATAAAGAACAGGAATCGATAAAATAATATATAAAACACAAATTCTTCAGAAAGTCAGCCAAATCTACAGTAAAGTATTTGAAAAGATTAATACAGTGGGTAAATTTCTAGTACACCCAATACATCAAGAGAAAAAACATGGTGAGTGAGAGAAAGTGAGACACAAAAGAGAAAATACTTTAAATTTCACTTACATGAATTTCAAGAACAGGCAAAACTAATGTGCAGTGATACAAATCAGAAGAGTGGTTATGTCTAAAGGCTAGAGATTGACTAGGAAATGTCCTGGGGTGAAGAAAATGTTGGGTATCTTGACAACAGCTTGGGTTAAGTGACTTTAGGCATTTATTAAGATTCATTGAACTACATGCTTAAGATCGTGTATTTCACTGTATGTACATTTTCCCTAGAAAAAAATCACAGCAGAACTGTAAACTAATATTTAACTCTAGCTATTGGGTTTCTATTATGCAGTGGCATGAGTTCGCTATTCTGTAATACTTCCTTTACATTTTCATCTTGTACAAATGAGTAAATACATTGAAGGTAATGGTAGACAGGTTTCTCCGTGTCGGAGAAGGCAGTTACACATATGTAAAGGGGTAAAACTAGGCTGTAGCTTGTGGTGCTTCACTGGAACCTGAGGTATCAGTATAAACTCATAGTTTTAAATAGATATATAAATCTCTCTCTCGTGTGTGCGTGCGTGCGTGTGTGTGTGCGTGTGTGTGCACATGTGTGCATGTGTGTGTGCATGGGTGCATGTGCACGTGTACATGTGTGTGCACGCGTGTTTGTGCATGTGTGCGTGTGTGTGCGTGTGCGTACGTGAATGTGTGTGTTTTGTGTGTGCGTGTGTGGGTGCATGTGTGCACGTGTGTGTGCATGGGTGCATGTTCACGTGTACATGTGTGCACGTGTGTTTGTGCATGTGTGCGTGTGTGCACGTGTGAATGTGTGTGCGTGTTTGTGTGTGTGCGTGAGTGCACGTGTGTGTGCATGTGTATGTGTGTGCACGTATGTGCATGTGCGTGCATGTGCTTGCATGTGTGTGTGTGTGTAGTACGCATGCATGTGCCTCTGCATTTCCTAGGTCTGTTTGCTAGAAAGGCCCGGAAGCGATGACATTCCTGTGTTATTTCTTGGTTTCTTAAGATCACTCTCGTCATTTACATCTTGACGAGTTGATGGGTGCAGCACAGCAACATGGCACAAGTATACATATGTAACAAACCTGCACGTTATGCACATGTACCCTAGAACTTAAAGTATAATAATAATTAAAAAAAAAAAAAAAAAAGATCACTCTCCACTTAAATGAACCAGAGAGCTTTGAGAAAAGTCTTCTCCAGGGTTGGGGCAGAGAAACACAAACTGAGTCTGGAGCATTCTAAGGTGCCAGAAAGAAAGGAAGCCCTTAAGAATGATTTTAATATGAACATTTATCTCAACAGAATCATAGAGTCAGCTTGGAAGAGCTCCTACTGGCCAAATCTGAGGCAATTTGGCCATCAAGCATATAATGATCGTAATGAGCTCAGTGGATCAAATAAGTTTCTGTAACTCCACACTAAGGTACGTACATGTACATGTGCATATATACTTCAATGCAACCACACTATCATACATACATTTACATACATAAGTAGGAGAGGAAGGAAAATTCTCTTCCCTACAGTGGAATGCCGTCTTATAAATCTAGAAAGAATAGAGAGTCAGAAAATTATCAGTGGATGCTAATTCTAGTGAGTGAAAATTTGATGAGACACAGAATATGCACATAGTAACTATCTCCCTACAAACGACTTACAAATTATAAAGAAAAAAACTGATAATATCACAATGCTGAAACCTGGCAGACACCAAACGATCAAACTCACATCATTTATGCTGCAACAAAGATCATGGCTTCCCAAACTTACAGAGACACATTTTTTTTTTTTCGTATTCTTCCTCTTAATAATGCACAATATGAATCTTATCATGAGGAAACATCAGATAAACCCAAACTGAGGGACTTTATGCAAAGTAACCAGGCTGTAATCTTCAAAAATTTTAAGGTTATGAAAGAAAGAAAGGCTGAGAAACTCAGTGTAATAGAGGCTAAAGAGATTTGGCAATAAAATGCAAAGCATGATCCTGAATTGGATCCTGGACTGGGAAAACAATTGTTATAAAAGACACAATTGGGGTAAGAATAAAAATTTGAATAAGAACTGTGGGTTATAGTATTGTATCCACTTGAAATTTCTAATTTTAATAATTGTAGAGTGTTTTTGTAAAAAAAGTATTTGTTCTTAGGAAATATACACTGATGTATTCAGGGATAAAAAGCAAATTATTACCAATTTACTCTCAATTGGTATAGAAAAAATGTGCATATATAAAAATACATAAATAATTGGTCAGTCAGGCTAAAGGATATGTGAAAGTTCCTGGTGTTATTCTTGAAACTATTCTATAAATTTGAATTTATATCAAAATCAAGATTAAATCCCCAGTTAATTATTATACTCCCTTAAAAAATCATCTTGCGATGCACATTCTCACTCCTTGCCACTGGCTTCAGCAACAAACACTCACATTTACTTTGTTTCCCCAGAAACATCTGTTCTCTGGTTCCCTGGTCTCCACAGTACCAATGGGGTTGAATTTGAGTTTCTAGTTTCAAAAATCAAACTGGGGTTATTCAAAGCCATGAGGATAGGATCAAATAACTTCCTTCATCATAAAGTTCTTGCCACAAAGCCTTTTTGCAACGGTTTCATTTTCCAGCCCTTTTATTGTCTTAAGTCCTGCATGATTGTTTTAACTGCTCAGCTGCATATTGTCTGTCATATCTCTTAAAAATACTTTAAAGATATTTCACTCCATCCAAGTCCTGCTACATCTAACCTCCTTTTAATTTCCCCGCAGGATATTGGGAAGCTTGAAGGGTGTTAGAAGACTAACCTTTCAGCAGGCCCAATTTGAAATATTAATGCTGCATTCATCATTATTCTTTGAGAAGAATTTGGCCAATATGTTTAACACAGCTGTTTTTAAATGAACTCGCTTGTTTCCTCAAACTTAAGATTATTTTTTCCTTGAAAACCCTAAGATAATGAAAACCTTAGTATTAGGTCCAGGGATACACATGAAACATTGGAAATCACTTCAGCTTGAGCAGTTGTGAAAAGTAAAATTTTGAATGGAGCATCCTTATAAAAAAAAAAAAATGAAGTAGATGTACTGGTCAGTTTTTTTCTTTTTTTGCTGTGTAAATGCTGCCTAAGAAACAAACCCCACATCTTAGTAACTTGTCACAGAAAGGTTTGCTTGTTGCTCATGCTGTGAACCTGATGTGATGGGAGCTTGTTCTGAGTCTGTGGCTGTGGTTCTTTGTAGCTGCACTCCTGGCCATGGGGACGCGACATATCTAGCCTCATTCCAGAGAGGAGGAGAGACTGTGTCCTGGATCTCTCATATCTCTCTTTTTTTTTTTTCTCATGGCAGAGTGTAGGAACAAGAGAGTGGCAGTCACAGAATGCAGTCATGCTAGGCTTTGCTTACCCTTGGAGCGTGGAGTATTTGCTCACGCTCTGTAGTTTAAAGCAGGTTACATTGCCAAGCCCAAAGTCAACTGGGTGGGACAACATGCCAAACGCGGGGGCGGAGGAGGGACTGTGAGCAGACAGGATCCAGCAAAGCGGCCCAGATATGAACTGGCTTTTCCCGTTCTCCCGCAGCACCCCACCTGGCACTCCTTGGCACGTCACTGCCTCGAATTCAGACCTCGGTGGCTCAGGTCAGCTTGGCTTCACGTTAGGGTATTTCCGTTTAGGTCCGACCTCCAACGTATGCATTCTGTTGTGTCACCTATAGATTTTTCCTGCCATGATCCACCATGTTTTCTTCCAAAATATGTGGATCCCCCCGAACAGTTTATACTTTAACAATCTAATATCTAGATCCTTTTAGAAGAGGTCTAGATTTCCTAAAGATAACACTTAACATTTCAGATAATCTATAAGTATTTTACCAGCATACTCTTAAAAACTACATTTGCCTTTGCTGTCTTAAAGAGGTGATTGCATTCTGTTGATCTATTCATTCTATCCTATTGATTCTATCGATGAGGGTATATTAGCATTAAAGTTCTGTCAGAGAAATAGAACCAGTAAGATACACACACACACACACACACACACACACACACACACACACACAGAGAGAGAGAGAGAGACAGAGAGACAGAGAGACAGAGAGACACAAAGAAAGAGATTTATTGCAAGGAATTGATTTATGCAATTTTGGGGGCTGGCTAGGCCAGTCTGGAATTTCTAGAATGAGCCAGAAGGCTGGACACTCTCAGGCAGCAGCTCATGCTGCAGTCCACACATGTAATTTCTTCTTTCCCAGAGAAATCTTGGTTTTGTTCTTAGGCCTTCAACTGATTGGATGGGACCCACCCAGACTATGGAGGATAATCTCTTTTAAAGTCAAGTGAGTGTAGGTGTTAATGTCCTCTGCAGATATCTTCACAGCAAAACCAAGATGAGCGTTTGATTGAATAATGGGGTGTGTGTGGGCAGTGCTACAGCTTAGCCATGCTGGCACATAAAGCTGATCACCACAGGGGTTTTCTGGTACAGAGGAAGGAAGTGTCTCCATGTACAGTCGGTTCAGAGATAGGTGGAATGTATAACACTGCGGAAGTCACATACGTGGACAGGGCAATTAAAACTCCTAGCAATGTAATTTACTATTCTGAAAAGGAGAGGAACAATATGGAATGAAATTTCTCAGTAATGACAGTAGGAATGTGATAATTTGACTAAACTGTAGAGGTAGATAAGATCTAAAATGACTTCAGAAGTGTTAGATTGCAAAGTGCTATAAAAAGTCAGGTAATTCTATGCAATAGTATGCCATTCTTTATAGCACTTTAAAAGGTGGTAGGTGCCGAGGTAGCTAGTCTGCAATGAGGGTCACACAGCAAGCCACACCTCTCAGGCCCTTTTGAATTCTCTTATGCATCCAGCCTGGCCTTTCCTATGTAAACAATAAAATGCAGCACAAACGATGCTAGATCATGAGGAGCCTCAAAGCTTCCACCTGTTTCTCATAGCATGTGGGGGATACTAGCTGCCACACAAAGGGTCTGACTACCCTTAGGCTGCCATGCCATGAGGAAGTTCAAGCTAGCCACATGGAGGGGCTGCACAGAACGAGAGAAAGAGAGAAAGGTCTGGCCAGGCCCTGCTGTTCCAGGCACCCCAGATGAGATGCCAGGGATGTGAGTGAAGAATCCAGATGGACATCTTACCCAGCGGGGCTTCAAAGGACCCATCCTAAGTAGTCTCTCCATGCAACCACGTAAGAGACCCCAAATGAGAACTTCCCAGGTGAGCCCATTCAACACAGGGATCTGTGTATGTTGATCCTAATAAATTATCATTTTAAGTTATGGGGATCTGTGAAGCATCAATAGATAAATTCAGATACTTTCATGAACATGCTCTAATCTGTCCTTCATAGCATCCTAAGAGCTGAATGTGGTGGACGTCATAGTTCCTTGTTTATGTACATGGAAAGTGAGTGTCACAGACATGTGCCCAAGAACACATAGAATTTTGTCTTTCTGGAGACTTTCACATAAAAAATTTACTACTAGAGCTTCTATAATATGGGCATAGTCCACCTTCCAGGGAACATTTTGGAATCTAGTATTCAGGTTTTAGTAAATACAGAATGAAATGTGCTCTGTTTTGTTAATCTGGAAGAAATGGTGATCTGTTTAAGAAATGTCAATGGTATCAAGTCTCAGGGTCTCTAGACAGATGGCAGGGTACTCTATTGACTGACAGTTCTACCATCACTCCCCGGACCATCACAATTCCGAGTTCTTTGCAGTGTGCCCTGCAACACCGAGGTTACCTTCGTCCCTCTTGTCTACTTCTCAGCTACTGAGTGATTTGGTTGACGAACTTTTATTTTCTCCAGACAACTTTTCACATACAATTTTGATCACAGAATAATAGGAAGTAGGGGACTACTTCTTTGTAACAGCTTTTCTGGTTTACGTACCTTTTTCAAGGCACTACTTGTTCTGTACTATCTGGCTCTCGTTGACTGATTCACTTATATGTAACTGCTGCATTTTTAAAAACCCCCTTCCTGTCTCTATTACTTTTTTCCTTACTCACAGAAAGAATATTAGTTTTTTAAAAAAACACTTAGTGTTAATCATTTATAGCGTCTTTTACTACCTCATTCAAGAATGAATAACGCATAATAAATATTCCCCCAATTCTACTAACTTTTAGAAAATAAACTACACGATTTAATTTTTTATTATTGAAAATCCCCATACTATTGTTCTAAGATTAATACTTCAATCAATTTAAATAAAACAAATCAAAGTCTGGAATTAACTGGATTTTATATCTGAATTAGAGGATAAAATGTAACAAAAGAAAGGAAACTATGTTGATATTTGTAGAAAAACAGTACAAACTTCCAGAGATGTTTTAAAATTACATTTAGCTGCCTCCTATATTAAATTTTGTCCCCAAAGAATTGTTCAAATATAAGGACCTTGGCAGTGCAGAATAGTTAACAATTGACATGATTCAGTGATGTTCACTTCCTTAAAATCATTCAAAGGAACACTTGCCTTTTAGAAAGGTTTTCAGCAACATGGGTTGAAACAACAAAAGCCCTTCAGGGTAAAATTCAGGTTAATGGATGCATTCACTTACCTAGAATTGTGTACTTTCTTAACTCTTCAGTTAATTAAGGTTTTGAGACACATCGGTGGTTTACAACTTTTCCTAGAAATTAGTAGAACCGCTGGGTGTGAGCCCCAACCCAGATCAATTCAATGAAATACCTTGAAATTTATAAAGTTCTTGCTATGTTCTGAATATTTATGTTCCCCCAAATTCAAATATCAAAATCTTTACTCTCAAGGTGATGGTAGTAGGAGACAAGACATTTGGGAGGGGATTAGGTCATGAAAGCTGAGCTTCATGGATGGGATGAGTGCTGTTACAGAAGAGACCCCAGAGAACTCTCCCATGCCTTCCACCATGTGAGGGCATGGTGAGAAAACGGCCATCTGGACCCAGAGGCAGGCTCCCCGCAGACGCCAACTCTACCAGTGCCTTCATCTTGGACTTCCCGCCTCCAGAACTGTGAGAAATACATTGGGTTGTTTATGAGCCACCCAGTCCATGATATTTGGTTACAGCATCTCAAACAGACTCTGGCATTTCTTTAGGGCTACTAAGATAGAGTAGATGTATTTTTCCTATTTCTCTCACTAAATGCAGCTAAAAATGGGACAGTATACATACAACAACCAAGAGAAGACTCTAAAATATGGACAATAGAAAACATAGCAGTGGGCCGGGCGCAGTGGCTCACGCCTGTAATCCCAGCACTTTGGGAGGCCTAGGTGGGTGGATCACGAGGCCAGGAGATCAAGACTATCCTGGCTAACATGGTGAAACCCAGTCTCTACTAAAAATACAAAAAAATTAGTCGGGCATGGTGGTGGGTGCCTGTAGTCCCAGTTACTTGGGAGGCTGAGGCAGGAGAATGGCGTGAACCCGCTGAGAGGCAGAGGTTGGAGTGAGCTGAGATCGCACCACTGCACTCCAGCCTGGGTGACAGAGCAAGACTCAGTTTCAGAAAAAAAAAAAAAAAAAAAGAAAAATCACATAGGAGTGAGTAGCAGTGAGAGACCTTGGGGCTCAAGGAGCTGCAGGATAGTAAGTCCCTAGGTTTTTTTTTTGTTGTGTGTGTTTTTTTTTTTTTTTTTTTTTGTTTGTTTTTTTTCTGGGGGATGTAGGGTCATAAATCCCAGGCTAGGTACTGGTGAAGATGGAAACCCAGAAATACCAATGGGTACAGACAAAAGAAGCTTCAACAAAAACCTAAGCTTCTCTCTAGCCAAAGCACCAGGCAAGGGGCAGCCTAGCAAGTAACCTTTAGCCTGTAACTTCTCTGCTCCATATAAATATAGCAGAAAAATCCTGTGGTCCCATCCCTACCCTTACCTTTGACCAAGGCCAAGTGGGGAGCCCAGATTCCCACCCTTGTCAGGCTGTAATGGGGCTCTAGTTCCTCTGCTGGCTTGGTGGTGTCAGAAGAGGATGCCTAGTGGAGAGTTAGGGTTTCATCATTGCTCAACTGTAATGAGCTCTTTAGATCCCCAGGGAAGGCCCTAGGTGGAAGCAACTCCTGCCTTCCCAGCCTGGGTGACACGAATGAAGGCCTGGTGCGAAGGAGTGCTCCTATCTCCACCTTGTGGCAAGAGCCCACCCTTTGGTGTCAACAGAGGCCAGTGGGAAACCTGGATTTCCATCCCACCTAGCAGTAATGAGGTGGCACTTCCTCTACTGAGGGGGTGTCAGAGTAGGCCTGCTAAGACAAAACATTTAAATAATAACCAGGGTCTCATAACATACTACCCTACATTACGTGTCCAGGTTGCAATACAAAAATCACTCATCATAGCAAGAATCAAGGAAATCTCACACCAAATGAGAAAAGGCAGATGTTAACCCTGAGATGGCCGAGATGTTAGGATGGTCTACAAGGGCTTAAAAACATCAAGAGAAGTGCTTCAGAGAACAATTGTGAGCACGCTTGAAGTACAGCCATGCACTGCTTACTGACAGGAATATGTTCTGAGAAATGTGTTGTCAGAAGAACATCATAGAGTACACTTACAGAAACTGAGGCTGTGTAGCATAGTCCATTGCTCCTGCACTACAAACCTGCACAGCAGTCTGCTATACTGAATACTGTAGGCACTTGTAACACTATGGTAAGAATCTGTGTATCTAAACATATCTAAACATAGAACGAGTACAGTAAAGCTACGGTATTATGGTCTTATGAGACTACCATTGTATATGCTGTCCATCATTGACTGAAACATTACTGTGTGGCACATGACTACTGAAAAAAATCATGAGTCTCAGCAATGAAACAGAAAGAGATGGGAGGGAAAATAATTTTAAATACAGTTACTGAAATAAAAATCATAGACTGGACACAGTGGCTCACACCTGTAATCCCAGCACTTTGGGAGGCAGAGGCAGATGGATCATGAAGTCAAGAGTTTAAGACCAGCCTGGCCAACATAGTGAAACCCTGTCTGTACTAAAAATACAAAAAATTAGCCAGATGTGGTAGTGGGTGCCTGTAATCCCAGCTACTCGGGAGACTGAGGCAGGAGAATCGCTTGAACCTGGGAGGCGGAGGTCGCAGTGAGCCATGATTATGCCATTGCACTCCAGCCTGGGTGACAGTGTGAGACTCTGTCTCAAAAAAAAAAAAAAATCATAATAGATGGGGTTCAATAGGAGAAGGGAGAAAATAAAGGAAAGAATCATAGAATTGAAAATAAAACATATATAATCCCATCTCAGTAACAGAAACTAGGTGAGAGAAGAAACGAACAGAGCCTCAGGAACATGTAGGGCTGTTACAAAAATTCTAACATTTGTGTCACCAGAGTCCTGGATGGAGAGGAAAAGAGAGGGGGCCTGACAAAGTATTTGAAGAAGTAATGGCTAAAATGTTTCCAAATTTGACAGAGACATAAAACTACAAGTTCAAGAAGCTGAGTGAACTATAAACAGGATAAACTCAAAGAAGTCTATACCAAGACACAACATAAGAGCAACTACTGAAAATTAAATAAAAAAATCTTGAAGCAACAAGATACGTCTTTTCTATAGGAGAAAACTATTCCAATGACAGCAGATTTCTTATCAAAAACCGTGAAGACCAGAAGCCAATGGCACACCATTGTCTAAGTGCTGGGAGAAAATAACTCAACTCAGAATTCTACCATCAGAAAAAGTATCTTTAGGAATGAAGAAATAAAAATCTTGTAAGATAAAGGAAATGTAAAAGAATTTGTTGTAGCATACCTACCCTAAAAGAATCACTAAGTAAGTTTCCCAGAACAGAAAGGAAATAATAAAAGAAAGAATCCTGAAATATCAGGAAGATAAAAAGAACAATGAAGTGAGCAAAAATATAAGTAAATAGAATGGACTTTTCTCTTCTCTTGAATTTTCAAATTATGTTTGGTAGGTGAAGCAAAAATCATAATACTGTCTGATGTGGTTCTCAATCTATGTAGAGAAAATACTTAAGGAAATTATAAATGAAGGAGGGTGAAGGAACTTACAAGGAAGTACATTTTCTACGCTTCATTTAAACTGGTAAATTGATGACACTGGGAAAAGTGTGATAAGTCACGTATGCATAACATAATCCCTAAACCAACCACTAAAAAGTTAATTAAACAGATGCACTCAAAATGCTATAGATAAATACAAATTTCATTCTAAAAATGTTCAAGTGATCCACAAGAAGGCAGGAAGAATAAAACAAAGAACCCATAAAATACACCATGGAATACTGTGCAGCCATAAAAAAGGATGAGTTCATGTCCTTTGTAGGGACATGGATGCAGCTGGAAACCATCATTCTCAGCAAACTATTGCAAGAACAGAAAACCAAACACCGCATGTTCTCACTCATAGGTGGGAATTGAACAATGAGATCACTTGGACACAGAAAGGGGAACATCACACACTGGGACCTGTTATGAGGTAGGGGGATGGGGGAGGGATAGCATTGGGAGATACACCTAATGTAAATGACGAGTTAATGGATGCAGCACACCAACATGGCACATGTATACATATGTAACAAACCTGCACGTTGTGCACATGTACCCTAGAACATAAAGTATAATAATAATAAAAAAAGAAGAAACAAGTAGAAAATTAAAAAAAACCCAAAGTGGTAGAATTAAGCCCTAACATATCCACAATTAAATTAATTGTTAATAGTCTACCAACACCCATTAAAAGACAATCATTGGAAGAGTGGGTTAAAAAATTGACCCAACTATATGTAAGGGTAATACGCTGAGTGAAAAAAGCCAATCTCAAAAGGTGACATAGTGAATGATTCCATTTATATTATACCTAAAAGTGACACAATTATAGAACTAGATAACAATTAAGTGATTGTAAGGGTTAGGGATGGGGGTGACTATACAAGGGTAGCATGGTAGACCTTTCTGTGGTGAACCAATAGTTCTGTATCTTGATTTTGGCGGTGGTTACAGAAAGTACATGTTATAGAATGACATAAAGTGCTACAGTATAGAACTACTACGCATTGCACCAAAGTCAGTCTATTGAGTTTGATATTGCACTGTAAGGTGTAACCTTTTGGGGAATCTGGGTGAAGGGTCCATGGGATTGCTTTATCATCTTTAAACAGTCTGTGATTCTACAAAACATTGTTTAAAATCAGGTGATTTTAATGAGTGCCACTGCTGTACACCATCATAATTTCAGCATAGTGAACACTAAAGATTTTGGTGCCGAAATAAAGAATCTATAGTGCTTTTGATCTCTTCACATCAGCCTCTTCATTCATGCTGGGGCTCATTCTTTTCTTGGACTACATGAGAATGCCTCTATAACAGTGGTTCCTAAACTTAATGTTCACACTGCAATCAGCTGCAGAGAATTAAAACAAATAAACAAATATCAACAAAACTTATGCACAGGCATGTACCCTGGAGGTTCTATTTAATTGGTCAGATGTGTGCCTTGACACAGGGTTTTTTAAAGCCTCCCAGCAGATTCCAGGTGTAGCCAGTGCTGAGGGCCACAGTTCCCTAACCCCAGCACTGCACTGAACAGAATGGTACATTCATACTCATAAAGGCTGAAGAATCTTAGAAAGCTTTATTTATTTTGGTTAGCAGGATATCAGATGTTATTTAACTGTAATCCTCTAAAAGTATTGTCTTGCTTCCTCTTTCAAGACTTTTATCTTTCTCTTTGGTTTTCTGCATGTTGTCTATGATATCTTTGGTGTGGATTTCTTTCTTTCTTTCGAGACGGAGTCTTGCTCTGTCGCCAGCTGGAGTGCAGTGGCAAGATCTCAGCTCACTGCAGCCTCCACCTCCCAGGTTCAAGTGATTCTCCTACCTCAGTCTCCCGAGTTGCTGGGACTACAGGTGTACACCACCATGCCCAGTTAATTTTTTTAGTAGAGACAGGGTTTCATCATGTTGGCCAGGATCGTCTTGATCTCTTGACCTCATGACCCTCCTGCCTGAGACTCCCAAAGTGCTGGGATTACAGACGTGAGCCACCATGCCTGGCTGAATTTCTTTTTAATGTATCCTGTATGGGGTTAAATGGGTTTGTTGAATCTGTGGATTGATGTCTTGTATTGGGATCTTGATATTTTTCTGTCCTTATCACTTCAAGTATTGCCTGTACTACGTTTCCTTTCTCCTTGCCTTCTGTGGGCCAATTCTGTATTTCAGACATTGTCACCTTTTCTAAACCCCTGTGACTCTAATTTTTTCCCTACCAATTTTTGGTCCATTTGCTACCTGAATCATTCCTTAATGTTTCTCTGCTATGCTCGATCTCAAGAGGTTGCTGACCACTGCAGACTGCAAATTCCAGACTTCTGTGATAGTTAACTTCTGGATAGGTTTGGCTATCTGTGGCAAATCAGAGAGACTGACAGAAAGTTGAAAGGTGAAAGCATGAAGGAAGCCAAGCTATTCCTTAGGGCACAACTCTGGTAACAACTGCATTTGCTCTTTGCTTCTAGCTCTTGCTGGAAAAATACGCAGTGCTTCCATTTTCTGTTGAGTCCTCATGGGCCCATGGACTCGTGTAATCCCCATCTTTCCTTTGCTCTCCCATCTTGGAGGAAAGCTTGTGGCTTCCTATTGTTCACCTCTGGGGGTCTCACTATCTCCTTAAATTCTTTTAAAAGATATGTAAGAGTGATTTCTGTTTTTCTGGTTAAACCTCTTCTCTTTTTAATATATTTTTAATTCCACTTTTATGATGGATGGAAATTTGCTTTTTACCATCTTTCTGGCTCTGTCTAATCAGCTATTAAAGTCATCCATTGAGTTTTTCATTTCAATTACTTTATTTTTCATGTCTAAAATTTATAGTTGGAAAAAGTCTGATGTTATTTTTTATATTTCCACTTTTTTATCCCAAATTTACAATTTAGATCTTGTCTTCTTGAACAGAGTGAATGTTGTTATTATAGAATCTTTGATAATTCCACCATCTGCAGTCACTGTGGGTCTGTTTCTGTTGCCTGTTGTTTCTTTTGGCTCTTTCTCATGAGGGCTTATGTCCTCTTGTGCCACTTATCTTTGATTTTAGGTTTCAAGTTTGTGTTTAGAAATTATTTATAGAAATAGTATGAGGCATAGGATAACTTTATCTTCCTCTGGAGATAATTCTTTTTACTTCTGCCAGGTGCTTTGGGCCACTAATTGTCTGGAATCATCTTATTTTAAGTACTTTGGGCCATCAGGATGATTAGAATTTGACCTGCAGCCCAGGAATGACATGGTTTATTTCTGGTGAATTATAACTCTCAGGAAGCAGTTCTTTGGAGTTCTAGACCAAGGTAGGGGGTGGTACATCTGGGTTTCTACCATGGCATGACTCAGGCTCTAAGTTGTGTCCCATAGGTACCACGTAGACATTAAAAACTCAGCTCAGACTTAGATGTGTCTTCCAGCTTAGCACATGCTCCCAGAACAAAAGTAGACCCACATTTCTGTTATATCCAAGATGTCTGTCTTCCCTGTGTTGTTAGCTCTTTGTTGCTTATAAACGTAGTCTTTCCTTTTTTGTGTGTTCTGCTGCATGAGGGTTGATCCAAATAATCTAGTCCTCCACTACCCAAAATGGAAGTCCAAATCTTGTTCTTCAATAAAGCATTCACCAAGGTAAGCCTGCACACAGAGAAGCAATTGAGAATGAAGCATTTGTGTAGCTATTTGAGTCCATTTTGGTGACAGATGTCACAGGAGGATTGACTTTGTATGAGCCTTGGGCATACACCCTCTGAAACATAACCCTCTGTGAAATGAAGACGATACTACATGATATCTAGGTCCCATTGGGTTCCAGCTTCATATTATTCTATTATTTTAAGTTGTAAAATATTTCAGTTGTGCTATAAACCTATGGAAGCTTCAGGAAGATCCTAAAGATATCTACTGATAAAAAATACAAGCAATTTCTAGATGGCATAGTGTGGCATAGAACGTGTTTACAGCTTCTCCTGTATGGAACAGAATGCTATACCTAAATCTGAAATGACCCCATGTCCTGAACTATGCAACACAGCTGACCCTCCGGCCTCCATTCCAAACTTCCCTTTTAACTATATAAAATGCATGCTTTTCCCAATATTCTATTGAGAGTCTGGCTGAACATATACCAGAAGCTTTATGCCAAAGAATACTTTTTCGTAGTTCAGTAATAGCAAGAGAAAATAAAAGATTGACTCGATATTAACCCATATGGTCAGTTTATTGTGAGCCATTAAGAAGGAAGTATGTTTAGAGCAGCTGGGAACGAGCTAAATGTGGGCTGAAGAAGTCCAGGCAAATGTCCAAACGAGCATTAGGTGTATGGAAAATCAGGGAGTCTTCTTTCTGCTGAATCAACTGCTGTATCCGGGTTACATTCCTTTTATGGTTCTTCAAATTGATGCAGAAGTTAATTTATTTAAACCATTTAGAACACTCAGCTTGAGGTAAGTTGGTTTCCTCAAATGTCTCCAACCAAATCTCAATTTATTTGGCATGGCTTTTCTTAATACATGTGGCGTCTTCTTTCTTTCTTTCTTCAAAGAAAAACACATAATAGATTCAGCAATTTCAAGGGAACACTGTGGTTGAGAAGCTAATGGAGAAGCTGCCTCGGACACACAGCTGGCTAACCCCAAGATATTTCGGAAATGGTGCATGTCCATAATAACAAATGTGGCTGTTCAGTGATAAATTTATTCCTCCATCTGTGAAGAAATTGATATCTGATGCCAAGGCTTGATGACCTCTGCTTTCATTGCCAACTTCCAGCCTTGTTTCAGGAACGCTGTGTTAAACTGCACAGCAAACTCTAACCTTTTAAGACTGAGGATTCCAACAAGCACATTTTAAGCTTCGCTGTAGTTTGAGAGTGTATTTCTTTCTTTCTTTCCTTAAAGAAAAAAAAAAAAAGCCAGCCCATTATAGACTTCACTTTGTATGGGAGCAGTTTTAGACAGTCAGCAATCTTGCCTCACATTCTTTCCTTAAGAAAGTAACTAACTAGTGCTTCTATTCCTAGAATAAAGAGGGGATTAAAAAGTACAGTCACAGCAAATAAGGCAGGTAGCAGGGAGAGGAGAGAGGTGGGTGATACATTAAGAAGGAAAACTTTCTGCTAGCCATCATGCCCCACGCTGTTGTGTATAATTATTAGCTGCAAAATAGCACAGCTTGAACATTATTATTGCACATTAAAGAACATTTCACTTATAATTATGGAACGAAAAGAAGCATTTACAGCTCACCTACCGCAGCATTAACTTTGTGTATGTAAGAAAATATTTTAAAAACCTCTTCATTAAAAATCTGCAAATAGGTGACTTTCTTTTTCCATCGCATGGATCCTTTCTACTTTTTTTCAACTGACACAGTGAATTACATCTTAAACTTTTCTTTTAATTAAAAAGCAGAACAAAACTGTAAGGGGGACAGAAAACCAAACCAAGAAAAGGGGGTCAACTGTGTGTTTGCCAGGTGAAATAAATATTTGATAAATGAGGTGGATTTGGAAAGTGAAAGGTACAGCAAAAATGTGTTCCATGCAAATCACTTTGCCCGGTTTTTGGACAACATCTTCCATTTATTGAATATCTAGACTGTTGGAACCCGTCTCTCCATCTCTGTGTATGTGTGTTTGTCTATGTGTTTCACACCATTTGTGTATAAAGACATCCTTTCAGTTAAACACATTTGGTGAAGGACTCATGTCTCAAACTGCCCTGGGCTCTAGGGAAACTGTTAAGAATATATTAAATAGCAGCATTGATTTAGATGCTTTGTCCAAAACATGGATTGTGAGACAATTCAGGTGTTTTAGCACCTGCATAAAGTTCAAAGGTAGAGAGCAGGTAACAACAGAATGCACCATTGCCCTCTCCAGCCCAGGACAACATCCACACACTCACGTACACTCATGCATATTCTTGTTTGATGTGTTTTGCTCCCCATGGTTTAAATAACCTGCTTCCAGAATACTCTATGATACGCCAGTGTTTTCCTCAGCGTTCCTCGTGACAGCAATGGCTGTTCTGTGAGGAGAGATTTGGTGATAAAGCCAGTTTGAGATATAGGATATTGCTTCCGATTCACAGCACATCCTATCCCATAACAACCTCTCCAAGCAGTTGAGCACTAACGGACTTAGTGTGGCTGGCAAATCTGTCTGCAGAGCACCCATGGTCTTTAGAAACACTCCTCTAGGGTTTAGACCACCAACCTGGTACCAAAGTTCTGGGGTCTGGGTTTCATTCTGTGGCCACAGAGTCCCCCCTCATTTCTTCTTCTAAGGCCTGGGGCCTTCTGGATGCGCAGATCCAGCCACCATCCCACTGTGCGCAGGGCTAATGCCGACTGAAAAAGGCCTTTCCCTCTTAGACAAGAGGAAACGCGAATGAGAAGCTGTCCTGCGTCCTCCTCCCAGGGCCTCCTCTCTGCAAATTCCCTCTGAGCAGGTCTGTGGCTGCTTGTCTGTGCCTGTGTTCTTAGTATCCAAAGTCCTATCTTCTTCTCGACGCAGCACGTTTAGGTGCTCACCTTCCGAACCACCTGTGCTCTTGGGTATAAGTCTCTCCAAGGCGCCAGCATCCTGGGATGAACGAACATGTTGAAAGTAAATGAGAGTCTTTCTCCTGACAGGGTGGGGAGAGCACTGGCTGTAGGGTCAGAGGATCCGAGTTAGGAGCGTCTCAGTCCTCTCAGACTGCTGTAACAAAACACCATAGCCTGGGTGGCTCATTAACAACAGAAATGTATTCCTTACAGGGCTGGAGGGCTAAGATCAGGGCGCTGGCAGATCTGATTTCTGGGGAGGGCTGGTTCCTCCTAACCCCTGCCTTCTGGCTGTGTCCTCACGTGATGGGAGAGACAAGGCAGTGTTCAGGGGCCTCTTATCAGGGCACTAATCCCATTCACCAGGGCTCCATGCTGATCAACTCCCAAAGGTACCTGCCTCCTAATCCCAACACACTGGGTGTTAGAATTCCACATGTGGATTCTGGGGAAACACAGATGTGCTGACCACAGCAAGTGAGAGTTACCATTTGGAGAGCTCTTCTTGTGTGCTAAATACTGAACGAAATACTCCAAAGATTTCATTTCACTTAATTCTTGTAAAAATCCCTCCCTGTGAGATAGGCATCATCCTCTTCACTGTACAGATGAGGAAACCTAGGGTCAGGAATATAAAATGACTCACTAAAGGCTTGGGGCTGGCAATCGTAAGAGCTGTCTCAGTGGCTTCCCTGAAGTCACTCTGCCTCAAGTACCGTGGCTGTGAGTATCCCCCAGGTTGTAGAGGGGAGTGTGTTAGATCTGAGGCTGAGTTCCTCTCCCCTCACAGGGAGGTGACTCCCCCAGCCCCTACTCTGGTGCACTGAATTTCATGCTAAGGCTGTGGGAGCAGGTTGAGTCTGTGATTCCAAATGTCTTCTACTGCAGAGCATTCAAAGGGTCACATGGCATTTTAATCTGAAGGTCTTTGACTGTCAGCAACTATTTCTCAGCTGCACTTAGATCTACATTACATGATTTCCAGTCCTACTGGGGAGACAGGATTTTCATACAGAGAAGTTCTCAGGAGCTGTGGGAGGCAGTCTAAAAGCTGTGCTGCTGTGCTGCTGTGCTGCAGACGGTAGAGGCAGCAAGAGTCAGAAGCAGGAAGGTCTGTGCCCGCTGCAGGAATGACTTGACATGGAGGAGGAGGGTGTGTCATCTTCAAGAGGCTTCATGCAAGGTGCTCACTCAAATGTGTTCCAGACTCAGCGTCTGCACCCTCAGTAAAATTTCCACATGTAAGTCAAAGCATTGCGTTCAGCCAAAAAAATATATCATTTTGGCAAGGTCTTGAAGAGATCTACACACAAAAATCTACTTTGCTGCTCCAGGAAGTCTGTGGGAGCTCTGTGCAGAGGGCCAGTCATCATCGTAGCCACTGCCTCCTCATGCCCTGCCCTGGATAACTGGTGGTTCGGTGGTAAACACCAATAACTTCGTGTAAGGGACGAATCAGAATTGAACTTTCTCGCCGCCTGAAGTGACCTATGAGTGCAGTGTGGGGGAAAGAATCACCTGCCTGGCTAGATAAGGTCAGACACCTGTGGTTATGGGCAGACCACCCTGTGGCTGGAAAGCAGCGAGTCATTGTCACATATTTCACTGAAAAATCAATTATACCTTTTCTAAGTGGATTAACACACTCCAGGGAGTGCAGTTGTTCGAGCGAGCTGCATCTGTTGGGTTACAAAAACAGCCAAATATGTAACATTGGAGGTTTCTAAATTACGCAGAGGACAGCCCTCCGTTCCAAACGGGAAAGAATCCAGGGCAGAGCTGCCCTGGATTGGCTCTGACCTGAGAGGTTGAAATGAAGGCGAGAGCTGCTTTCCAGACGGAACAGGAATGGGCTGTTTTTGGCGCCTCGGTTTTCTACCCAACAGTTGTCAACCAAATGCTCAAGAAATTGGAATTACCTATGCACAATAGAGTAGTATTTTTTTTATATATGTAGGAAAACCCTAAGACCTAGATCCTAAATTAGAAAACATTAGCAAAAGAAAAACATGCAAATACACTCTCCTGTTTGTCACTCATCAAGACAAAAATTCAGTTCGTCTTTCCCTCCAAACCTTGTCTCTCCTCCTGTTTTGTGTCCACACATTTAACTAATTTAACCAATTGCCCAAGTTAGCAACTCAGAAGTTGTCTTGGGCTCCTCAACCTTTTCTCACCCCAGTTTCCACCCTCATCCAACTAGTCGCCAACTTCTGCGGCTCCCTTCCCAAGGCCTGTCTGCTCCCTTCTCCTTTCTACTCCACTAAGGGGATCTCCAGTTTCATCTTCATCCTGAAGAGCCCATGGTCTGCTCGCCCTGCCTCCCATTTATATGCTCCAGCTTCCCCTTTCTGCCTGTAGCTAGAGTGAACTTTACAAAATATGACTGACCCTGTCCTCTGTCTACTTCGAAAGTCTCTTGTGCATCTTTTTTGCCCACAGGATAAAGTCCAAAGTTCTTGCCAATGTTTAAAATCCCCAGCTTGATTTGGCCTCTCTTTCTGTCACCGTAGTTTTGCCTTTTCTAGAATTTCTGCATCACTTCAAAAGATTTTTATTTTGCAATTGTTGTGTAGTATTTTATAAAAGTTGCTAAAGTACAATAGAGCATTCTCGCATATAGGCTTCCTCAAAGTAAGTGTCTTACGTAGGCAGCACACAATTCTGAAAGCCAGGCAATTGATATTAATGCAAACCTATTTTCAAACCTTATTAGAATTTTGCCAATTTTACCACTAATTTTTTTCTCTGGTCCTAATCCAGGGTCTGATGGGATCCAGGGTCTCACGTTGCATTAGCCTTCCTGTCTCCTTAGTTGCCTCAAATCGGTGAGGTCCCTCAGTGTCTTTCACCCGTACATAAGCTTGACGCTTGAAGAGCGTGGGCCAGTTATGTGGTAGAATATCCCTCAGTTTGGATTTGTCAGATGTTTTCTCCGGATGAGACTGAGGTTGCCGGAGGTCGTGTGTCTGCTCAGGGCAGTGCAGCAGGAGGACACGACGTTGGTCTTCCTCACTCCTGCTGCTGTGAACTCTGATTATTTGGCTAAGGTGGTGTCTGCCAGGCTTTTCCACTGTAAAGTTAGTCTTTCTCTTAGCCGTTATGAAATATCTCAGGAGGATAGGTGTGCGCATTATGTCAACATCCTGTTTCTCATTATACTTTCACTCAGTAATTTTAGCATCCACTATGCCTGCAAGGTGCTGTTTGCCTAATGATGGTTTTCTAGTTGCCTGCTTCCTCTGTCATTGATAAACTGGAATTCTGCCTTAAAGGAGAGCTATTCCTTCTCCTCCATTTACTTACTCAGTTATTTACATCACTATGAACTCGTGGTCTTTAGTAATATTTTATTTTATTTTATTTTATTTTTGAGACGGAGTCTCGCTCTGTTGCCCAGGCTGGAGTGCAGTGGTGCAATCTCGGCTCGCTGCAAGTTCCGCTTCCCGGGTTCACGCCATTCTCCTGCCTCAGCCTCCCAAGTAGCTGGGACCACAGCCATGTGCCGCCATGCCAGGCTAATTTTTTTGTATTTTTAGTAGAGACGGGGTTTCACCGTGTTAGCCAGGATGGTCTCGATCTCCTAACCTCGTAATCCTCCTGCCTCGGCCTCCCAAAGTGCTGGGATTACAGGCATGAACCACCGCGCCTGGCCTCATGGCCTTTATTTTATCCCATAGGTTTTGATTAATTCCTATCATTTGTATTGTTGTTGCTCAGATTGTTCCGGATTTGTCCAGGGAGCTTCTCCAAGTTGGATCTTACAGGACTTTATAATGTGAATGGGTTAGATTGACCACAGATGTGATTAACTGAGCATTACAGTTTCACATGGAATTGTACTTCAAAAAAAATTTAAACAACAAACAAACAAACAAACAAGAATACAGCCCAGAATTATTTGTAGAAAGTGTCTCTCTAGAATTGTAAAAGAGACTTGCAACTGGCTATTAGCTAATGGCAGAACACTATGAAGCCTTCAGAACCTTCTAGACTTGCTGGGAGGTTTGTTGTCCTTCTGTTGTGTCCTCCCATCATGTGGCAAAGAGAAAAATGAAAAGAAATTTTGCACAGTGTCCACAGAACTGTGTTTTTATTATCATTAATTATTATTGGTGTTATAATTACATTTAGGATACTTTCCAAGCAGAATAATTTATTAAGCATTCAAAGCATTAAAGCATTTTAGCTTGAAAGAGTTCATATGTAAACGTGTATGTATGATCTACCTATATACATTCATATATGTGCTATATATAAAGACACACACACACACACACAAACGCAAGAAATATACTCTCTGTGTGGCCACTACTCAACTTAAGGAATAGAACATTACCAGTACTGCTTATCCTTTTGTATACCTTTTGTGATTCTATTGCTCTTACCTTCTGTATAAGGGACTACCCACCATACTGAATTTTGTTAATTTTTCTTTTCTTGAGTTTTATTGTTTTTCTCTCTCTCTCTGTTTTTGAAGAATTGTCATACACTTAAGTTTAGGTCAGCTTCCAACATTTTATTCTGTGTACTTTCATTGTTGTAAAATATGTCTGCAAGTTTCTCTTTTGTTTGTTTAAAATGTTTTATTTATTTATTTAGATTCAGGAGGTACATGTGCAGGTTTGTTATATGGGAATATTGCATAATGCTGAGGCTTGGGCTTCTATTGACCTCATCACCCAATTAGTGAGCATAGTACCTGATAGGTAGTTTTTTAAAACAGTTTCCTCCTTTCCTCTCTCCCCTCTCTGGTAGTCCTCAGTGTCTATTTTTCCCATCTTTATGTCCATGTGTACCCAACATTTAGCTCTCATTTGTAAGTTAGAACGTGGTATTTGGTTTTCCCTATCTGTGTTAATTTGCTTAGGATGATGGCCTCCAGCTGTATCCATGTTGCTGCACAGGACATGATTTTGTCATTTTTTATGGCTGGGTAGTATTCTATGGTATATATGTACCACATTTTCTTTATTCAGTCCACTGTTAATGGACAGCTAGAGTGATTCCATGTCTTTGCAATTGTGAATAGTGCTGTGATAAACAAACTCGTATGTTTATCAATCGTAGAATGATTTATTTTTCTTTGGGTATATACCCAATAATGGGATTACTGGGTCAAATGATAATACTATTTTTAGTTCTTTGAGAAACTTTCAAAGTTCTGCAATTTCTTTTGATGTGAAACTTTTCACTGGCATCCATTCCTCTGAGATATCTTCATCACGATCTCTTTCCTCATTAATGTTGATTAGTGACCTTCACTAAATTCCTCTAGTCTTTCAGACGGTGGTAGTGCCAATACTCTCATGGCCAGCTATCTTCGAATTACATCTACTTTTGCACCTAGTGTTATTATTTTTGTTTCTTTGCTGCATATAGTAGGCTGAATAACAGCTGCCCCCAAGATGTACACATGCTAATCTCCAGAATGTCTGACTATTACCTTATATGGCAAAAAAGCCTCTGCAGAAGTGATTAAGACAAGGATGCTGAGATCGGAGGGTTATCTAAGTGGACCTGATAGAATCACATGCATTCTTATGAGAGAGTGGCAGAAGATAAGAGAGAGGAGGTGATGTGAAGACAGAACAGAGATTGAAGTGATGTGGCCACAAGCCAAGGAATGCCAAGGCAACCTTTGGAAACTGGAAGAGGCAAGGAATGGATTCTCCCTAGAATCAGCCAGACCCAGAAGCAGTCAGACCTGCCAACACCTTGATTTTAGCCCCACAAGATTCATTCTAGACTTTTGATCCCTAGACCTGTAAGAGAATAAATTCATGTTTTAAGCCTCTAAGTTGATGGTCATTTGTTACAGCAGTAATAGGAAATGAATACACCACACTTTGGTCTTGTACAATTTCCTCTTCCATTGTCCATTTTTTGTAAAATGATATGTGGGTTTATTATGGGGAGAGAAGGAGGCAACTGAATGCTTTTCTTCCTGTGCATGAACTGAATAACAGAGCAGCAGTGACTAGTCTCTAGCAGACTTTGAAATGAGTGACAAGATTGATCACTGCTCAATACGTACATCTGTTATTTATATGGTGATCTGCGGATTAAAAAAATGGCAGCACAATTGGCACTGTATTCAGTTACTTACGGCAAATAAGCCCTGGAAACTGAAATTTGAACTGTGTTGTTGGGGGATAGATTTTATTTAACAAAACCGTGGTAACTAAAATGTGTTCCTATGAGAAACATTTCAAGCAGGAAGGGTCTGTATTCAGACAGACATTATTAACAATTTCCTACACATACATAAATATGGCATGTCTACATATATATGTAATTATAGGTAATTGTTAACCTTACCTGTTATTTATATAGGTAATTGTTCACCTAATCTTTCAACAAAGTTTTATAATTTTTTCCATCAAATATTGAACGTGTTTTGCTTAATCTATTTCTAGGATTCATATGTTTTTATTAATATTTTAATGATGTTTCTTTTTTTTTGAGATGGAGTCTCACTCGTCACCCAGGCTGGAGTGCAGTGGGGCGATCTCGGCTCACTGCAAGCTCCGCCTCCTGGGTTCATGCCATTCTCCTGCCTCAGCCTCCAGCGTAGCTGGGACTACAGGCGCCGCCACCATGCCTGGCTAATTTTTTGTATTTTTGGTAGAGACAGGGTTTCACTGTGTTAATGATGTCTCTTTTTAAACTGCATATTTGAAAGTTTGATCATGTATAGAAATGCAATTTAGTTTTGTATATCAATTTTTGTCTAACAACTTTACTAAATCCTCTTTCCCAATTCAGAAAATTAATCTAGAGATTTTAGGAGTATTGCATGTGGTCAATAATACCATCTAGGAATTATAACTATTTTCTTTTTCCCTTTTTTTCTTTATGTGTTTAATTTATTTTTCTTGTTTTGTGCAGGCTGAGATCTCTAAAACAGTGTTAAATAGCAGGCATGTCTGTTTCATTCTTGATTTATGGGAAATTACTAAAGTACTTTTCACTATTTTAAATGATACTAACTATAGTTTTTTATATACTCTTTCTCAGGTTAGAGAAGTTCCTAAGTCCCATAAATTAATATTTAGGTAATTTTCAAAATATTTGGTGCACTGTTGAAAATAATATCAAGCCTCCAGCTGATAACTTCAGTATGTGACTGACATATATTCATTAGGCTAAACTTGTTAATTTTGCTGCTGAGATATTCTGTATCTTGAAGTTTTCTGCCTGATGGATTTACTAAGGTATGTTAGAACTATCACTATGATGACAGACTTGTAAATCTTCCCTGGTAGTGTTGCCAAATTTTGCTTCATATATCTTAAAACAATGTTATTAGAAGAATATAAATTTAAAAATATTTTTATCTACTTAGTGAATTGCAACATCTAGTAAAGTTATTTTTTGCCTTATGATCTATATTATTTATATTAATAAAACTACACCAATTTTGATATTTTCTTGGTATATATTATATATACATCTACTTTCAACTTTTCAGTGCCCCATGTTAGGTATATCTCAAGTATATCTCACCTCAGATATACAGCTGCATCTCGTTTTATTGTGCTTTGCTTTCTTGCACTTCAAAGGTATTGTGATTTTTTTCCAAATTGAAGATGTGTGGCAACCCTGGGTTGAGTAGCTCTATCAGCACCATTTTCCAATAGCACATGCTCACTTTGGGCCTCTGTGTCACATTTTTGTAATTCTCACAATATCTCAAACTTTTTCATTATTATTATATCTGTTATTATGGAGATCTGTGATCAGTGATCTCTGTTGTTATTGTAATTGTTTTGGGGTGCCACAGACCCCACCCATATAAGATGGCAAACTTAGGATAAATGTGATGTGTGCTCTGACTGCTCTATCTACTGGCTACTCTCCCATTTCATTCCCTTTCTTGGGGCCTCCTAAGTTTTTAAGTAAAAGGAAGAATCTCACGTCTCTCACTTTAAATCAAAAGCTAGAAATAATTAAGCTCAGTGAGGAAGGCAGGCAGGTCAAGAGCAGAGACAGGCTGAAATCCAGAGCTCGTGTGCCAGTTAGTGAAGTTGTGAATGCAAAGGAAAATTCTTGAAGAAAATTAAAAGTGCTACTCCAGTGAACATATAAATGATAAGATAGAAAACCAGCCTTATTGCGGATATGAAGAAAGTTTTAATGATGTGAATAGAAGATCAAACCAGCCATAACATTTTCTCAAACCAAAGCCTAAACCAGAGCAATTCCTCAACTCTCCTCAATTATATGAAGGTTGAGAGAGATGAAGAAGTTGCAGAAAGAAAGTTTGAAGCTAGCAGAGGTTGGCTCATGAGGTTTGAGAAAATAAAATAAAATAAGCCACCTCCATAACATAAAAGTCAAGGTGAAGCAGCAAGGGCTGATGTAGAAGCTACAGCAAGTTATTCGGAAGATCTAGCTGAGATCACAGATGAAAGTGGCTCCACCAAACAACAGATTTTCAATGTAGATGAAACAGCCTTCTGTTGGAAGAAGATGCCTTCTAGGACATTTATAACTAGAGAGAAATCAATGCCTGGCTTCAGAACTTCAAAGGACGGGCTGACTCTCTTGTTAGAGGTAAATGTAGCTGCTGACTTTAAGCTGAAGCCAATGTTCACTCTCCATTCCTAAAATCCTAGGAACCTTAAAAATTATACTGCATCTACTCCACCTGTGGTCTCTAAATGGAATTCAAAGCCTAGATGACAAAACATTTGTTTGCAGCATGGTTTATTGAACATTTTAAGCCCACTGTTGAGACCTACTTCTCAGAAAAGAACATTTATTTTAAAATATTACTGCTCATTGAAAATGTACCTGGTTACCTGGGAGCTCTGATGAAGACGTACTAAAAGATTAATGTTGTTTTCATGCCCACTGACTCAGCATCCATTCTGCAGGCCATGAATCAATGAGTAATTTTGACTTTCAAGTGTTATTATTTAAAAAGTACACTTCATAAGGCTACATAACTGTGACAGTGATTTCTCTGATGGATCTGGGCAAAGTCATTCAAAAAACCTCTGGGAAAAATTCACCTTGCTAGATGCATTAAGAACATTCGTGATTCATGGGAGTAGGCCAAAATATCAACATTAACAGGAGTTTGGAAGAAGTTGATTTTAGCCTCGTAGAGGACTTTGTGGGGCTCAAGATTTTAGTGGAGTAATTAACTGCAGATGTTGTAGAAATAGCAAGAGAACTAGAATTAAAAGTGAAGCCTGGCGATGTGTTTGAATTGCTGCTATCTCATGGTAAAACTTGAACAGATGGGGAGTTGCAGCCTATGAATAACCAAAGAAAGTGATTTCATGAGATAGAATCTAATTCCAGTGAAGATGTTAGAACATTGTTAAAATGACAACCAAGGATTTAGAATGTTACCTAAACTTAGCTGAGAAAGGACTGGCAGGTTATGAGAGGACTGACTTCAATTTTGAAAGAAGTTCTCTGAGTAAAATATTAAAAAGCATTGCGTGTATAGAGAAATCGTTCTTGAAGAGACAATCGATGTGGCAAACTTCATTGATACCTTAGTTTTAAAAATTGCCACAGCAGCAACCGCCACCCTGATCAGTTGGCAGCCATCAGCGTCTAGGCAAGACCCTCCACCAGCAAAAAGATGACAACGCACTGAAGGCTCAGATGATCATAAGAATTTTTAACACTAAAGTATTTTTAAATTATGTAATGCTATTACATACTTAATAAACTGTAGTATAGTGTAAACATAACTTTCATATGCACCGGGAAACCAAAAAGTCTGTGTGACTTGCTTTGTTGAGATATTCACTTGATTGCAGTGGTCTGGGCACAGAACCTGCAATATCTTCGAGATATGCCTGCAGTTGAATTACCTAGTCTAATGTCACACACACTGCCATTTCATGGACAGTTCAGTCCATTTACACTGAGTTTGAGTTGTGGTATATTCAGATCTACTTTGTAGTACTTTAAAATGTTTACACATCCCTTTTCTTGTCTTTCCTGATTTTGTTGTTTTGATTTAGATTTTCCTTATCCGTCTCTTGTTTTTCCTCTACTGGTTTAATATAGTGGCATTATATATGTTTTATACATATTTATAATAGTGTACATATAATACATAACATTTATATATGTATGTAATTATATATACATATACAGTGTATATATGTATAATTATATATAGTATACATATTATATATATACCTAATATAGTGGCATTATATATAATATAATATAGTGGCATTATATATGTTATATATATTATATATGAGTGTGTGTATGTATAAATAAGTATATATTGCTATTCCATTTAACAGTTTAACATGTATATTTAACTTGAGGACAATCTAATGTTAGTTAATACCTTTTCTTTTATCTCCCAAAACATAGGAATTTAGGAGATATTTGAATTAAATTGTATGCACTTATTCATTTCTGTGCTCCTAGTTCCAGAGTGCCTTGTGTACATGAATAATTAACAAAAGCTTATTGAATAAATGCATTAAGATATTTATAAGTTATTATAGATTGACTCACATTTAGCCATGCTCCTGAGAAGTTCTCATGAAACTTAGGATATTGTCACTACAGGTGATTTGTTTATTTTGAAAACCAAATGTTGCGTTAGAATGTTTCACTGGAAGGTTAAGTATACTGATTATAGAACTTATATTTTTATCTAGATACAAGAAATGTATTGCTGATTTCAGTTTGTCACAGTGGAGACCTAAGTAGCCGTTGAGTGTTCATTGCTTACAATGTAGTATTTAGCCCTTGTTCCCAGAAACTTGGCGTGAGATAAGATCTTGAGAGTCATTCTCTGGTGACTCCTGCTTGTGAGTCTGTACAACTTTGGTCAACACTACCTTTTCCCACGGAGGAGGGAAAGAGAATGGAATTCAGCAGCCGTTGGGCTCCCTTTCCCTTCACCCCCACTTCTCAGGGCTGGAATAGAGCAAGAGAGGCATTTCTCATCCCCAGGCCTCCTCCTCATGGAGGCCCCAGCCACCATCTGGGCCCCTATGACCTGGAAGTTGGTGTGATTTGGGGCTCATCTGTCTTGCTGCATGCCTAGGGCTCATTGTGCAGAAAGGCTCAACATAAAAAACAATAACTCTCAAGAGTGTTGCAATTTAATATTGGTGTAAGTACATCTTCAGGGCTGTGTTTAGCTCCCATCCTGCCCCATCTGGAGACTCTTCTAGGTCTCCCAGGTCATGGAGATGCTGCCCTTCTTGGAATTTCCTTACTCTTAGTGCTCACAACTTGCCGTGGTTTTCCCAAAGCTTTCTGGTCTTAGCTCTGAAAGTTCTGTCTCTGGGACCTTCTCGCTGGTCATCTCTACTTACTGTCTCTGCCATTTCTTTAAGACGGGAGCACAAAGCCTTGCCTGAATCTTCTTCCTTAGGCTGGGCTTCATTTCTCGTAGGTGAAGCTTTCTCTCTACCTCTTCTGTTCTATTCTGGGGGCGAAGTGGAGAATCGGAGGAGGTTCTGAAGAATATGGAGAAGTTGTGCTTTTCATTACCTGGTCCTCTTTTCCACACAGCACCCCCCTTCACTCCCCAGTTCCATCTTAGAACACTCCTTTTTGTGAATCTTGGCTGCTTCACCACTGAAGGTTGCTTGCCCTCCACACCATGCCTGGTCCTGGGGAAAGCCTTGGATAGACTGGGGTGACTGAGAGGCATGGGGGCTGAGTCTGCCTTTCCCACATCCACCCACTCACCCTGTTAGCATCTTCATTTACTCTGCATCCAAACAGACTTTCTGTTCTCGCCTTTTTTTGGTATTTTCTCACCTTCCATCTAGCTAAGTAGGACCCTTGGTGCCTTTACTTCCTTTAATATTAAACTAATTTTTCTACGAGTTTATGCCAGTGTTAGGCATTGTCCTGGTTACTAGGTATAGAAGATAAAAATCTGCACATTTCTATTTCATGGGAAAGGCAGGGATGGAAACAAACATAAAGAACGTGATAACACTGGGAAAGAGATCTACAAAGTACAGGGCCCAGGAGTGTTCTGTGAGGACAGAAGTGACGCCGTATACTTCTTTTTTCATCTCGATTCTTGCAACAAGCAAAGTATCTTAAACAAGATAGGTACTTCATAAAAATTCTTGATGAGTAAAATGGAGTAGATGTTCTTGAGATAGATCTTATAGTCACATATTTTAAAAAAGTTGAAGAGCAGTTTGCCTAATTTAGAAACCATTTATGAAATACCAATATGAGGGTTTTGTTTTTGCATAAGACTATTAAACATGGTTATGAAAGGGATTTGATATGATTCTACAGTAGCACGTTGAGTAAGCACCAAATACCTGCTTATGGAAGACGCAAACATATCCCATATTTCCTCAGGTCGGCTCCTGGCCTACCTCTGCATTTTCTATTTGGATTAGCTTTATGTCTTAATTGATGATCCAATAGAAGAAGCTCAAACAAAAGCTTCATAAAGTTTGCAGATGGTACTGAATAAAGAGATATTACTAATTGGAATAAAGAGTAGATTTATTCAATTTTTAATTTTAAAAATTTTTAATTTTTAATTTCAATTTTTAATTTTAAATCTTTAAGCATTCAGTTGCCTTAAAGATATTGGAAATACAGAAAAAATTAAAATATCAAACAAAGGTCAAACTTTTGTTTGTTAGAAAATGAACTAAAGAGGTTTTAGAAGTAGAAATACTAGGAAGAGAAAGCATGAAACAACAGGGAATTTGGTATTGGTCTAAAACATCACAGTAATGAAATTAGTTATAATATATATAATTTTATATAAAATTATATTTTACAATGTATCATATGCATGCTTTTGAAATAATCTCACAGATTTTATTTTAATCTAAAGTTTATTTTATTGCATAATCAATGATAAATCACTGGACTTAGCTGTTATCTTAGAAGTGATAAGTTCTAATTTACAATTTTTACTTTTCTATTTTGACATAATTATAGACTTTCAGAAAAACTGTACAAATAATTCATACATACCTATATGTCCCCCTCCCATATTTCTCAAAGGTTAACATTTTATCACTTTTGCTTTTTGATTCTCTCCCCCTTTCTATATATATATTTTTAAACCATTTGAAAGGAAATTGCAAACATTGTTCTCTTTTACCCTTAAATACTCCAGGGTTCTGCACTCAAAACAAGAACATTCTCTGTTATAAAAACATGGCACACGTATAAAAATAAAAAAAATAATTTAAATTAATTAAAAATGTTATACCATCAGCTAGCTGGTCTTCAGATCTTAATTCAAATGTTGCCAATTTTCCTGTTAATGTTCTTTTAAGGAAAAAAATTCTAGGGCCAAAATTTGTGCAGTGTTCAATCATTAGGGCTCTTTCTGCTATAAATGTGTGGTGGTCCATTGGTTTTCCCATACTGTCAGGACCTTGATATTTTGGGTGAGCACAGGCAATTTGTTTTATAGAATAAATCTTGATTTGGTTTTGTCTGATGTTTCTCATGATTAGAATCTGTGTTTTTTTTTTAATATCACAACAATAATATTTTCAAAGTATATTATATCAGGAGGCACATGATGTCAGGTGTCCCATTTCTGGTGATGTTACATTGATTACCTGGTTAAGGTGAACTCTACAAGTTCATATATTGTAAAGTTAATATTTTTTTATGGCAAAGTTACTTTAAAGGTTCTGTTTTTCCCTTTGTAATCTGTGTCTTATGGGGGGATACTTTGAGACCATGTCATTGTCCTGTTATTCATTAAACATTCACCATGGGTTTGCATCCACTAGAGGCTAAGTCATGAGTGATTGAGATATTGCTGTGATGGTTGCCAAATGGTTATTCACACCCCATTCATACCCCCAAATGCTTGCTTAGCATATTTTGTCAATTTGGAGTGTTGACTTTTCTTTTGCTTTGTGGTTGTGTCTTTAGAGAATTTTCATCAGTGGAGGTATTCTCGTAGGGTCATACATTTATCTATTTTGTTTATTTCCGCTTTTATACCCAGTATCCGCAGCATGCCTCATCATTCCTTTGTAAGTTTGTCTTCCCCCAGAAGCACTGTCTTTCAATCAAAGGCTGCCGCTCAAACTGACTGCATTTATAGCTCCCTTTTTGTAGCATCCAATTGTTCAGGATCCTTTCATTTTGCACATATAATGGATTTTCTCTTTCTGGTGGTAATTTTGGATCAATCTTTGGCCTGCAGCTAACTCCTCTCTTTGCTCCCCCATGACGTTTTTTCTTGGACTTTTCCTTTTTCTCCACAAAAACATGCAGTTGAATAGTGGATAATGCTCTAGGGGTTATTTTTCTACTTACAGGTAATTTGAAGTTTGGGCGTTATTTCAGTCTAGTTACGCTGTAGGTATGGATTTTTAATTACAGAGCACTGCTTAAAATTATGAAAACCTCCATGTTTCTAGGATTTTGCAAAAGTGGGGATCAGAAGGTAAAAAGCAAGGGAGTGGTGTCTTGGTGAATGAATGGGTGCTCATCTCACATATTTCTGGTTTCAGGTTTTTTGCATAGTTTTTATGTCATTCTTCCCAATTAAAAATTTACATTAAGCCTTCTGTAAGCCTATAAGGACTTCAATCACACAGTGGTTGAAGGTATGATCTCTGGTGTCACAATTATTGAGTTCCAGTTCTGATGTCATCACTTGTACATTATTTGACTACTTGTACCTGCTTTCTGTGTGAAAATAGTAACACCTGACTCATAGGGTAATTGTCAAGACAAGGTGAGACGACCCCATGAAACTCCTTGGTGTAATCCTAAACCTTCATAAGCACTTTCTAATATTTAAAAACATCACACATGGTTAAATTATTTTACCTAAAGAAGTTTGATAAATGATTGTTTCCATGAGGATGTTTCCCTGTCATTGTGTTTGTAATGTTTATCATTGACCTTAATGAAGACTTAAAATTCATGTTTATTAACTCTTCAGGTTGACCCTGAGTTAGAAGTTAAACATGATTATCAATTGGATAACAAATTTCTGTCCAAGTTTTTCTTTCTCTCTCAAATATATTTCATAGGATTTTATTTTTCCCTCTGTAATATCACTACCACAGTCCACAAGGGATATATTTTTATTTATGTGTCTTCATCCTTCACTAACTTGTGAAGTTTTTCAGAAGAAAACCTCCTTATTCAGTTTGCAAAACCAGATGATGAATAGATATTATTCAGAGAATTACAATACAGTGGCATGGCTGAAATGTTTAGGTCCTGTGGAAGAAAATTAATTGAACTCAGCTATAAACAAAATTAAATCTAAGATAAAAATATTTCTGCCACTGTGTCTAGAATGGATCAGAGGAAGACAGGAAAGAAAGTGAAGATCAGTCAGGAGATCATGCAAGCCCAAGATGATCATAGCACAGGCAAAGGTCACCCATAGGGGTGAGCAGAATTAGAAGGGCTTGAGATGTCATTGGGAGGTAGAACCAAGAAAGGCTAGTGTAGGGCTATATTTTGCTGTTTAGTCAAAAGTATATTGAGGGATGGAGGTCTGAATGTTGGTGAACTCCCTACAGTTAAGACTCCATGAAACTATCAACACCCATGCCACAAAGAAAAAAAAAAAACTCTCTGTAGATTTGCCAGATTTACAGTTTGTTGATAAAAGTCATATAATCCAAGAAAAAATAGTGACTCTTATCTTATGTCCTCCATCCAGCTTCCTCCTTTCTCACTTACTTCTTGGGTGGCTTATTAGCAAGCTAAACTCAATAGAGTCAAGATGAGCAAAACAGTGACTTAGGGATGAATGAGTGCCTTATTCTTCTAGTTGGTCAAACACTTTACTAATTACTGTTGATGGTGGCGGCGGTCCATCTGGAGCTGCCACTGTGAAGACACTGGCTGCAGAGAGGGAGGCATGGCTGGGGTTGCATGCTTGGAGTGCTATGGAGCCAGTGGGAATCAGGGACAAATGGGATCCCCACCCCCTACTGAGTTGGCAGGGTGAGAGTCCTGTGCTCCCAGGCACAACTGCAGCCACCCAGCTACGGCTGCATATCCCGGCATCCCTGTGCTTTTAGGAGGCCTGGTAAGCCCCCGTGCCTCTGCAGACTCAGAAGTACCTGCTCCCATTGCCTGGCCTCTCCCCACTCCCATCGCCCACTGTGATTTCCGAGCAAAGTTGAGGTCAAGCCTGGGTGCTGTCATGACCTGGCAGGTATGTGTGCCCTCAGGGAGACACTGACATGCCAGCCCCCTGATGCATTGGCCCCCTCCAGACTTCGGGTGCTGACAAGCATGAGAGGGAGGCCAAGAGGTGGTTGAGGGCAGTTGGGTGCAGGCCTGTAGGTGCCACTTGGCAGGAACAGCCTGGGAGCCATGGACTACATGATTGATGGTGGCAGAAGGCAGATAGGCTCCTGGGTGGAAAGGGGCAGGTACCCAGTGAAGCTTCACCTTCAAGCCAGGGATGGCCTGAAGTTGGGGGCTGGGCTATCAGTTCTGGGTGGAGTCTGCAGCCCAAAGTGAGAACTTATGGTGGTGCTTTTCCTGGGCCTACCCATGGCCACCTATGGACCAATCAACATGCACTTTCCCCTGTCTGAAGCTCTTAAAAACCCTGGACACAGCCAGACTCACAGAGACATTGGGACAACCTGCCTAGGAAAAGGAGCTGTGCACTGTGGGTCTCCTTTCTGCTAAGAGGTGGACCCTTGTCAGGACAACCTGCCTGCAAAAGGAGGTACTCACTTTCGGTCTCCTGAGAGCTGTTTTGTCTCTCAGTGAAGCTTCTCTCTACCTTGCTCACCTTCCACTTGTCTGTGTACCTCATTCTTCCTGGCTATGGGACAAAAACTCAGGACCTGCTGAATGGCAGGACTGAAAGAGCTGTAACACAAGCAGGGCTGAAACATGCTCCCACCACTCGCCAAATTGAGGGCAACAAGGAGAGAAGAGCTGTGGTCCTTTGGGGAGCCTGGACCTAGGGGCTCCCCGAGCCAGGGATGTGACACCCTCTTTGGAGCTCTGTGGCTCCTGGCATCTGCAAGATTCTGGGTGCCACTGCATTCCCCTAATCCAGACACAGGTGCCCACAGTGAAAGCTGTGTGAGGTACATCTGGTCTAGCTTCAGCCTCATACAAAACTAGCACCTTTGTTGGTACCTGGAGCTGCCCACCTAGCCATAGCAGCCAGTGTGCTTGGTGTATGCCGTGGTTGGATCCTGCCCTCACTTGCCCTCACACCCCTCACCTCCCTGCTCCTGGCTTTCCCTTGGCAGGTGTGGGATCTGGGCTGGTAGTGCAAGCCAAGCACAGCCTCCCAGGGCGAAGGGGTGGAACAAGCCCAGTGGGTGTGAGCAATACTCAGGAAGAAGGTGTGCCTGGCCACAGAGGTTTCCAGCTGGGGCAGCAACTCCCCACGCACCCTGTAACACTGTGAGCTGACCCAAAGGATACTAGTGGTCTTGACAAAAATTACTAAGCTGATTATAAAATGTTTGAATGTGGTCATCAACAATAAAATTAGCAGAATTGTGACTGATAAATGATTTTAATTAGCCTACAATTTCTAAAAATAGTATATGTGCATGACTTGCCTGACAAAAATAAGGCAGAGCATGGTTTTCTAAGAAGAGGAATTTGCCTGGGAAAATTCTGTCCAGTGTTTAAATAAGCCAGAAAAGTCCCAGGAGGCTTCTTTTTTTTTTTTAATAATCTGTAATCAAAACTATTGATTTCCCCTCCCCCCCTTTTTTTTTTGCTTAAACCGTGTCCTTGTTTTGAATCTAGATAAAAAGTAAAATATCTCTACAGTTATTCTTAAAGGCCATAAAAGAGTGATAATTCTACACTGATTCACGAAAACTTACTGCTCATGAGTTGTAATTGCAGGGCTAATCCTAGGTAACAGGAACCACCAACAATCTTTTTAGGGAATGGCGGTGTTTTGATGCTTTCTGCAGGTTCTTTCTAGGTTTTAGCTTCTTGAGACGAAGCAGAGGCCTAGTGAACGAAACCTTCGATTTCTGGGGTTTAGAACATCTTGCTGGAATCAAGCCTCTTTGGGATGATGTGCATTCAGCTGAGTTTATATTAATTGAGTGAGATCTCAAGAGATGCTTGCCTGAAATCTTTAACAAACACTGAAACAGGAAATTCTGTTCACTTTTCTTGGAAACACACACTGGAAGAGACCTCGATGGGTTATTCTGTTCATTTCCTGGCCTCCTAGCAAACTTGATCTAAGCTTCCCAAATAGGTTCAGCCATGTTGCGAGAGTTTTTCTCTAGTATACCTGTGAACTAGGAAGGAGGCAGGTTGGCATCAGGAAACACACCACTGGGCAGTGCTACCCCTTTATAGGCATCTTGAAATTACAGCCACGCACTCCGGAGTGATGTTTCTTTCCTGTGTCTGATGTTCTAACGCCTTCTTTTCCGGGTGGTGCTAACTGTGGAGGAGGCACTTAAACTTCACTTCCCAGGCTGATGAGGACTCGATGTCCAGGGCCACATCCTCAGGGCTCACCATAGGCTGTCCACTATTTATCAGAGTTTCTTTCTTTTCTTTTCTTTTCTTTCTTTTTTTTGACAGAGTCTCATGCTGTTGCCCAGGTTGGAGTGCAGTGGCACAATCTTGGCTCACTGCAACCTCTGCCTCCAAGTTTCAAGCAACTCTCCTGCTTCAGCCTCTCAAGTAGCTGGGATTACAGGTGTCCTCCACCATGCCCAGCTAATTTTTTATATTTAGTAGAAATGGGGTTTCACCATGTTGGTCAGGCTAGTCTCGAACTCCTGACCTCAGGTGATCCACCCACCTCGGCCTCCCAGAGTGTTGGGATTACAGGTGTGAGCCACCGCATCCAGCCTTACCAGCATTTCTTATTAATTTTTGGCAATGCCTCCTTTACAGATATTGCTTTTCTTCTGGTGTCTTTACCTCGGCCACAGAGACAGGCGTTCAGTTTCATGGGGGCTGCAGGTGAGGCCCCAGTGTACCCGCAGTGCAGCTAGTGAAGCAGTAGGGCTTCACTACTGCTGCACTTCACTAGTGCAGGCAGGAGGGCACCACGTCCCCCACAGCAGGAATGCACAGGTTAAGCCCCATCAGCATCTGGAGCTGTTCACCGTTACTCCACGGACACCCCTAAAAATGCCCTGATACAGATGACTGGCTAGGAGGCTCTATGGAGGGACCTGTGTGTGTTTATCCAGGAGCTGTTCTCCAAGATCCCTGGCGCCCAGCCCATGAGTCCGTGTGTGCCCCCTCTGCCTTGATCTGCAGGATTTGAGACTGCTGTAAAGACCAGTGAAGTCCTGGAGCAGTATCCGGGGGCTGCTGACCAAATAGTTGCTGCTGCCACCCACGATGAATATGGCGTATGGAGAGTTTTCCTTTGAAATTAGATTATGTTTCACAGATCAATAGCTGCTTCTTTATTTAATCTTCCCGAGGGTGATAGCAAGCTAGGGAGAGAAAGGAACACGGCTTTATGAAACCTGCTCTGTTTTTCGCTGGTTTGTGTGTCTCCCACTTGCACACCAGCATCGGGAAGAACTCCTCACTCTCCTGTCTCTTCCTTGTTTCTGTGGCCACATGTGGCCACTAAATGTGTTGGTACCAGGCCTGCAACCAGGGCAGGATGGGGAGCGGGCTCGTGGTGGGGAGGCTTGTCCTGCATCCTCGACCGGGCTCCAGCTGCCTTCCAGCTGGAGGAAGGAAGCGCCAACCTCTGGTCTAGAACTGGGCCCCTGGAGTAGCGCCATGGCCGGCACCGCCCATCAACACTTGCCCGGATGCGGCAACACTGTTTCTTTTGAGATGCGGGGCTCCCAGGCTGCTAAAGCCCCTCCCCTCTAGCTTCCTCAGTGTTAGGCTGCAATTCGTTCTCATCCAGCAGGAAAACATTTAAAAGCTCAGGTCTCATCTTTGCGTTCAAGATCATTCACCCAAATCTGGGAGCACAACTTCCTCCTGGAGGTGGAGAAGCACAGTCTGTGTGAGCAGCCGGCCTGCCACCGCCGGCCCTATTGGATACGCTGGGGAGTCCTCTCTGCTGGAAACCATGCCCAACAAACTTCACAGACGCCGGTGCTCTCACACACTGGCTTAGAGAGGACAAATAAGTCATTGAAAGAAAGATACTATCTGGTATTACATATTGTCCATCATAACAAGGTCTAACCTATATGGTTTTATAACTTTGCCAAGTCTTATTGTGGTGTTTGAGTTTAGGCTGGACAGTGGCTAAATTTGGAGCTCCTTATTTATTTATACTTTCGTGCAAGAGGGTCACAGTGTGTGTGGACAGAGGCAAGCGTGTGTGTGCACAGACTACTGATCTGCCTGGGTGAGGATCCTTCCTTCTGGCTGCCTCAGACCTTTCGTCACAAACAGACCTTTCCCTAGTTTGGACAGATTGAGTTTTCCCAACTAATGTTGCTTCTCCAGGAATGAAGAACATGGGGCTCCAGGACCATGGGGTTAGTCTGATCACTCCTTTGAAAAAATGTTTTATTAAGTTTTTAAATTTTTTATTTTGTTCATGTCAGAGCTCAATACCTTCTGTCTTATGAGATATGCTCTGTCCAAGGGAGCCTGGTGAGTCCAGGGTCTTGGGAGCGCATCACGGTGTGGCCTCTGGCATTTCTTTATGACAGTATCCTTCCAGCCATTGTAACCTGCTCCATGCAGAAGCATGGTTTCAAATCCTGCCCTTGAAACATGGATTAAGCAATGTTGCTAATACGTATTTGTCCCTGCGCTGTCAAACATTTCACCGATTCTGGAGTCTGCAGACAGCTTAATAGCCAGGTCCTCTGTCAGCGTGACTGTGGCCATGTCTCCTTTGCTTTAAGATGCCGTTGAGATTTATTGGAGCAATAGGTGTAGAATGATACCTAGTTAAGAACAGCACCTGGTTATGTATATATCACCACAACTCACTGACATCCAAAGTCACCAGATGAAATGGACAGACCCTGCTTGCCAATAGGCACCGGCCTCAGTGTGGGAGGTGAGAGCACCAGCCTCTGCCCATGCTTCCGCCCCACTGTGCACACGGCCTGGGGAATGTGGGCACCCCTGGTTGCAGAAACTGGGATCGGCTGGTGATGGAATTCCTGAGATCATTGATGTAATTGATTGATTTTACTTTCTTTCTATTTCAAAATACTGTATAATCATTCTTCAAGCACAGCACCTCTAGAATAGTTTTGGTTTCTCTGTGTATGATTCTCTAAGACATTCTACCATTTTCATTCTCTATAGCTTTTAGTATATAAGAAATAGGTAATTAAACATTACTTTCATCAATTTGTGGCAGAGAAGATTGGACTGTTCTTCAAGAGAATATTATCAAATACCTCAACCCAACTACGTTAGAAACTGCATTTTGATTAAATAGTTTAAGAAATAGATTGGCATCCATTTATATATTTATGATGAAGGTGAGGGAAACTTAGCCATACAGGGTTGTGCTAACTCTTCTAGGTAGTATACCGTAGGCCACATTTCTCTTCCTGTTAGCATCTCATACTTTTCACAACATAGTTGTTTAATAATTATGTATTGATTGAATGAAAAACAAATGGGTACGTAAATGCTTAATTGAAAAAATAAGTCAGTCCATGGTTCACATGGCCTTTGATCTGTATGCATTTTCTAAATATATAAATATATGCATTTCTAAATATATCCATGTTAATCCATGCATTTCTGAATATATAGTTATATTTTACATACATAATACCTTTTTTACATAGAAGGGCCTTTTTTTTTTTTTTTTAAAATAGTGAAAGAGACTTAACTCTGTCCAAGAGCTGTTTCCCGTTGCTCCTAATAGAGGCCGTTTAGGTTCAGGTCTCCACACTAAATCTAAAACTCACTCTGGGGTCTAGGGCATGCATTTTAATTGATTGGAAACAATAATGATAATTCCACCTCTTTTGTCCTGTGACATGGAAAGACATAGTTCTGTCCTGTGAAACAGGAGGGCAGGCCTTCAGCCTGGGCTTCTGGGACAATCATTCTTGCATTTCACCTTTAGCGTTAATGAAGAAAAAGCGCAAGTAAAATTAAAAAGATGGAGAATGACAAGTGCTGCCGAGTGTGTGGAGCAACTGTTACTCCACTACGTTGCTGGCAGGTGAGTGAAACCGTATTCCACTCTGGCCATCTGTGTGGCCATTTCTCATGAAGTTAAATAGGAACTCAGCAAAGAATCCTGCCATCCCATTGATAAGAATTTACTCAAGAGAAATGAGCACGTGTATCCACACAAAGCCTTGTGTACATGTGCACGTGAGTGTTCATGGATGCATTCCTTATATTCACCCCAAACTGGAAACAACCCAAATGTTCATCATCAGGTGGGTGCATCAACAAGCGGCAGTGTTTCCACCAAAGGACGGAGTGCTACGGAGCGGTCCCAGGAGAGAGCTGCAGCGGGCACAGCAGCATAGGTCCATCTCCAACACCGGCTGCTGAGTGAAAGGCCAGGCCAAGGGCACCTATCCTGTGTGATTTCACCCCTAGGAAGTTCTGGATCAGGCAAACTCATCCACGCTGACATTCACAGGTCCTGGCTTCCTAGAGGCAGGGTGGCAAAAGGGTGGACTGGAGAGGAGTGCACGGGAAACATTTGAGGTGATGGAGAACTCTACAGCTTTTGCAGGAGATTACAAGTGTGTAATTGCATTTGTCAAAATGCACTCAATTGCATACATAAAATGGATATGATATTGTGTGTAATTTATACCTTGGTAAAGTGACTTTTAAAAGAAAATCACAGAAATGCAAGAAGGTGACCATGTCTTCTGCTGCCTGAGCATGCAGTGGGCAATGCTATGATGCTCAGGGCATCTGCTGTCCTGTGGCCCTGAGCAGATCCAGCAGCTGGAATGAGGGTGGACTCATGTGAGGTGCAAAGGATCCAGTCTTAAGGATCCAGTCTTAAGGATCCAGTCTTAAGGACATCATTACGCCACTGAATTTCCCAATCCTGGGACGAGTGACTAGGCATTTTGAAATAAAACAAATTTTTCTTATTGTTTAGTCTAATCTTCTTGATGTTGTAAAGTATTTTTGTACTTTTTATTCCTCCTGGTCAGTATCCCCACAGACTACATCTGCATTAATCATTTATCCCTCACTACAGCCCTAGGAAGTAGAGTGGGCAGCTATAACAATTTTGCTTTGGAAGATGAAAACATCTTTGGATCAGAGAGGGTGAATGACTTGTGCCATGTCACAGCGTTATTTAGTAGGGTGCTGGACCTACCTTTCTGGTTTAAGAAGCCACTCTTCCTCCAGTTACACTGCTGTTAGCTCACAGCTACTGATGACACTATTATTTCCTCCCCTCTTTTCCTGGACTTCATGTTTTTATTCATGAATTATCACTTTTCCGTGAAAACAGAGTTGGAAAGATGTTGAGAACTAACCCCCACACTCAAACAGCCCCGCAATGACTGTTTTATGGAGGTAAACATGTACATAAAAGTGGAGGCCTGCCCACCGCGTGTACTGCATTTCTTCATGGGAAAGAGAGGGGACAGACACTGTCCTCAACTCCATCGACCCTACGGTGTCTGAAAACAAGGACAGGCCAGAAAACGGGCATGTCGTGAGAGGGTCTCTGGAGCCCACTGTGTGACCGGAGGGTCTATTTCAAACAACCAAGAGGGAATTTACTACATGTTGCCATCTTGAATTTCTGCCTACAAATCAACACTATTTTCAATCTTTGCCTACTTATTCATCCACCTACTAATTCAAGTCTGGATTAATTCTTATTCAAAGACATTTCAGCTCATGCAGTATTTCAAAACACCCCTATCCAGTGGGGTGGAATCCAAAGACATAGTGAGAAAACATATTTAAGCCTTCTGATTATCATATAAACTCCAGGTGAGAATTAATCTTTTGGGTGTTGTCTGAATTTATCTTTCCTATTTTAAGCAGTTTTACTTGGACTTCTTTTTTTTACAGAAATCTTTATTTATTTGTGCCTTTTAACATATTTCTCACTGGATACTGAAGGAAGAAGGTCCATTCTTCTCAGTTTGTCTACCTTTAATGTTAATTATTGTAACTCTTGAGTTATTTTGGATTGTATGCAGATAGAGTGGACACGAGGCTATTTGAAGATAAGTGAACATTGGAAGTGGTCACATATAATTATTAAATGTTTTTCTTTACCTTCCTGTCTTTCCAGCTAAAGTAATTCATTGACGCTTTCAATCTTTCATCCCCAAACCCTGTGTTGAGTGTCTGTCATAAGCAGAGTTTGGAGTATGTCACTGTATCCTTGATGATATTGAAGCAGAGGTGTTGGCAACCTCCCTACAACTACTCATTGGCAATGTTCGTGAAGGCTTGCCGGAGTCACTGAAATTAAGCCTGTGCAAAGGCTGCCTCCCGGCTTCTGCCTTCTCAGGGCTGCCCTTGTGACTGCCCCATTTGTGTTGGCTGCGTCCTTCTTCACCTCACTGTCCATGTTCAAAGCTTTGACTTTGTCTAGATTTCCCTCTCTCCCTTTCTCCCAACAGCTACATAACTTCATTCCATACAAATTCTTCCTTAGCAATGTCTCTAGCATGAAATCCATTGCCACTGCCCCCAATTAGAACCAGTGCTTGGTTCAGATTTCCAGTATATTCTGCGTGCTGCAGCCATGAGAATCTTCATTTAAGCTTTCATCATACCAGCCTCCTAGTAGAAGATTTCAAACACTTTCTCGTGCTTATAAGATAATATTCCGAGCTGCTTGTTTGCAATTCAAGGATCTCATGTCACCCTGATTTACTCTGATTTACTTCAACCTAAGATGACTGAATTGACACTTCATATTATTGCATTCCAATAATGTTTAAGCCCTAATGTCTAATAGTAAGAAAAACTGGCTAATTAAATGCTGCTGATAGTGTTTCTATTTCTACATCTTTGTTTTGGTAAAAATATTTTAGTGAGGCTTATGGTTACATTAAGCTTCTGCTTTTCAAATAGTTTGAAAAATTAAGAAATTACACTGCTTGATTTAATAGCGCACTGTGCTGCTTCCGTTCTGCATGGAGTCACATTTCTGCTGGTTGGTAGCCTAGAAGCTGCACCATTTTTTTCTGAAGCCCTGAGGTCACCTGCAGGAGACTCTCAGCACTCCAGAGGAATGGCTGGCACAGCCAGCGAGCATGACTCATGGAACCCGGAGACACTGCTGTGGATTCCCAGAGCCACTGGACGAGGGAAATCCGAAAGGCTGAGCTTACTGCAGTGCCGGGTGTAGTTGATGAAGTTATTGTTATTTATAAAATAAAGGGCACTATAGCTGTTGGAGGGCACAGGAGTCTGGGATGCATGTGTTAGAGGACCTTGCTAATTCTCGGTTCTGTGTATCTTCTCTGTAGCCAGCTGATAGATGGGCTTATTTGTGAACATGCCTAACACAGACTAGATTTTCTGACCTGGGCAACTTCCTGTCCTCTCCACATACCTGTCACATCTTTCAGAGCTGACCTAAGCCCCACTTGCTCCCCGATGTTGCCACAGGCTCCCAGGACCTTCTGAGCCATGCTGCTGGTTAATTTTGCTCACACAAAGCAGCAGAGTCAGTCCTTGCCAGAACTGTGGGACCTGCTAAGTGGGCTCCTGTTTCCAGTTTAAAGCTTTTCATTCGGAGGAAGGGAGTTCCTTTGAATGACTAGTTTAGTACAAATTTCTCAGGGTGAGATAACTGGGACAGACTATGAATGCCACCATAGTTGTAAACCATAATTTGGAGCAGTAGTGATTTGGTTTAGGGTTTGAAATAATTACACTATCTATTTTATTTTATGCCAAAGTTTATTCCCATGATTTGTGCATTCTTCATACTCACTGGAAATACCTCTGGTGCTGCTATAACAGAATACCACAGACTGGGTACTTATGAAAAAACAGAGATTTATTTGGCTCATGGTTGTGGAGTCTGGGAAGTCCAAGACGAAGGGGCCCACATCTAGAGAGGGCCTTCTTGACCGGGCCATCCCGTGGTGGAAGATGGAAGGGCAAGAGATTGAACTTGCAGCACCCCAAGCCCTTTTATAATTGGCATTAACTCATTTATGAGGATGGAACCCTCATGACCTAGACATCTCCTATTAGGCGCCAGCTCGCGATACTGTTGCGTTGGGGATTAACTTGCCAAAAAGTGCTGTGGTTTACACGTGTCCCCCAAAAAGCATTGTCCCCAAATGCTTTTGGGGGGGATACATTCAAACCATAACACTTTTCAATTGAAGTACCACTTCTGCTGTCATTATTACCATTTATTTTATTCCTACATGCAGTGGACACACACTAGGGTAATCACCCATGTGGAATACCCTGTATAAGTTCCATCTCTTGAGTGCGCTGGAAGCTGTGACTTGCCAAGACAATATGGCAAAGCTGAGGGGGATGTCATTCTCTTGACGAGCTTACATTATATAGGCTCTGTCTTGGCAGGCTGGAGACAGAGATTCTTCTGCCTGCCCTAAAAATGTAAACTTTACTGTGTGCTCTGCATTCTGGGACAAGGCCACATGGCAAGGACGAGAGAGTGGCCCTGGCTGACAGCCAGCAACGAAGCAGAAGTCTTAGACCTACAACCGCAAGGAACTCGGTTCTGCCAATAACTGTGTGAGCTTGGAAGAGGACTTTGAGCTCCCCAATGTATCCGACTGATACCTTGATTGTCACCTTGTGAGACCCTCAGCTGAGAGCCCAGTTTAGCTGTGCCCAAAGTCCTGACCCATGGAAATTGTGAGAAAACAAATGTGTGTTATTCTAAGTTGCTAATATGGTAATTTGCTCTGCATTTGTGGAAGGCTGAAAAAGATATACATGTGTTATATCTTTATAACATGTTAATGTTAATCTCTGGAATCTGTAAATGTTAATCTCTGGAATCTGTAAATGTAATGTTGTTTTTTAAAAAGCATCTTTATAGATGGAATTAAATTAGGGTTCTTGAGGACATTTTCTTGGATTATCCCAAATATAATCACAAAAGGCCTAGGAAGAGGGAGGCAGAGGGAGATTTGAAAGGTTGAAGAGGAGGAGGCAATGTGATCAGTTAATCATAATGTACCGTGTAATTCAAAATTCCTGAAAGAATAGATTTTTAGGCCGGGCGCGGTGGCTCAAGCCTGTAATCCCAGCACTTTGAGAGGCCAAGACGGGCAGATCACGAGGTCAGGAGATTGAGACCATCCTGGCTAACATGGTGAAACCCCGTCTCTACTAAAAAAATACAAAAAACTAGCCAGGCGAGGTGGCGGGTGCCTGTAGTCCCAGCTACTCCGGAGGCTGAGGCAGGAGAATGGCGGGAACCCGGGAGGCGGAGCTTGCAGTGAGCTGAGATCCGGCCACTGCACTCCAGCCTGGGCAACAGAGCAAGACTCTGTCTCAAAAAAAAGAAAAAAAAAAAGATTTTTAATTTTCTCAGCACAAAAGAATAATAAGTTGGTGGAGGTTATAGGTATGTTAATTAGCTCAATCGAATCTTTCTCTAATATATACATATACACATATACATAGATCAAAGCATCATATTATATCCCATAATTATACATAATTAGTATTTGTCAGTTATAAATAAATAAATATAGATATTTTTAAAAAGACTTTTAAAAAAGGAAATGACTCCAGATAGGATAACACTACAGGAAGGAAGGACTCTACTCAAAAGGATAAATATATTGGCTTTATAAAACAAGAACAAAAAGACTATCTTATGTAGTCTATAATACACACACGTGCGTATATATATGTAGAATATAGTAGTATATCAAAATAGTGCGAAGGGTGAAAGAAGAGTAAAGGCATTGGACAATTTTAAGGTGCTTGTCGTGTTTCAGCAGTGGTAAGTGAGTTGGTTTACAGTGGATTGTGGTAAGTCAGGAGCGCCTTTATCTTTGGATGTCTAGGATAAGCACTAAAATAATAACTTAAAAATACGTAAATTAGAAAGCAAATAGAAGATTTGGATTTTAATAATTTGCTCCATAGGTGGGTGTGGAGGCATGTGCCTGTATTCTCAGCTACTCGGTATGCTGAAGCAGGAGGATTGCTTGAGCCCAGGAGTTCAAGGTTGCAGTGAGCTATGATCCCACCACTGCACTCCAGCCTGCATGACAGAGTGAGATCCTGTCTCAAAACAGAAAAACAAAAATTAATAATAATTTGCTAGATGAAGGTTATACAGCAATGGAAAAATTGAAAAACCAGAAGTGGAAAAGTGGTACCAAAGGTGGAGTGAAGACACAGAGAACATCTGTGCAAAGGCTGGTCTGGATCTTCTTGGAAAAGCAAAATTGAAAGCAGGGAATCAGCAAGCGGGGACCAGGATGTGAGTGCGGAAGGAGCGAGAGGAGGTTGGACATGGTGTTGATGCAGGAGCTAGACCGAAATTATTTAGGCAAATAGTGAAGGTAAGAGAGTCCTCGGTAAGGTCTCCCCTTTATCAAAAAGCAGCCCCCAACTCATTTCTTTTCTAATAAAGAGCAACCTGTGAAATTGAGCTGCAGACACAGATAAGCAAGCTGGAAGCTTGGACAGGTGAATGCTGGTAGCTGTGCCAACAGGAAAAGGCTACCTGAGGGCCAGCCATGTTCAACATGGAGGCTTCATTTTTCTCTTTTCTTTGTCAACCATGTGTGCAGTAAAGAAGCAGGCACCATGGCACCAGCCAGGTAGAGAACCAATTTGCATAATAAAAGATGAGGGCGGAATGACCAGCTTCTTCACACACTATGCAAGAGGTACACCTGGTCCAACTGATCTGTCATGCCCTGTGTAAATCAGACTGCACCTCCTCAAGCTCATCTATTAAACCCTTTGCATTTCACCATGGAACCTGAAGACCCACTCCGGAGCCCCCTCTCCTTGTAGGAGAGAGAGCTTTTGTCTTCTTTTTTCTCTCGCCTATTAAACCTCCGCTCTTAAACTCACTTCTTGTGTGTTCACGTCCTTGATTTCCTTGTCGTCAGACAATGAACCTCTGGTATTGACCCGAGACAGTGACGCAGTTTCATTGTGGAATGGAATAAAAGGAATACGTGTTTTTCATTGGGGTGACTACAAAGATAGTAGTTGGGACTAGAAAATATATTATTTTGTGCAGCCAATGCTCCTAGTTTAGGACTTTCTCCCAGAAAAGCTAGGCAGATGCCAATGCAAGCAGATAAAGTAAATGAAAGGGTTTACCCACGTTTGTGGGCTAATATGCACATAGGGCAGGAGGATGAAGAGAGGGCCCTCGAGGAGGTGACCTGGAGTGCTGTTCAAACAAATCATCATTTTTTCTCCTGTGGATAGAAAGGAGATTGAGACCTAGAAGCAGTACTCGTAGAGTCATAAGTAACAATAGTTTTGTAACATGTCCTTGGCATTGTCCATGCAGCAATATTTTTCACAATAATTCTGATCAAGTTTTATATTTTAAGTCCATTTTATATTTCAAGTACATTTTAAGCTTTCTATTTTACGTATTTATTTAAAATAAGTAATCTGTACTTATTTTAAACTTCATGAACTTCGTGACTGTGTTGGAAAATCATCTCGTTCTCTGTATCAGATTCATTTTGTAAAGGTGGTAGAATGTAAATTTTTGTTTGCTAAATTATATTTTCATTCAATCATCACACATTTTCACAGGGTTTGTCAGAGTCACTGCGCTACTGCAGAAATAGTATTTGACACATATTTTATTGAACACATATTTGCTGGGCATCCACCTTGTGCCAAGCACTGTGCTTCAACCTCGATTACATCAGCAAAACAGACTAGAAATAAAAACTTATGGGACTTTGATTCTAGGAAGAGGAGATAGACAATTAACCATAATAGTATAAATCAGTAAATTACGTTCACGAAGAAGTACTAAGCGTGCGGAAGGGGTAGAGGAAGACAGGAGGATGGAGCTACTGGGAGGTGAGTGGGTGTGGTTTGCATTTTAAAAACAGCATGATTATAGCAGCGATGACTGGAGGACATTGAGGAGTTAGTCCTGTGCTTGTCTCAGCCTAGACCAAGGGGAAGGCAGGACAAGTGTCCTGTGGCAGGAGCCTGCCCGGCAGGTTCCAGGAACTGCAAGAAGCCTGAGCAGCCCGATGTGGTGGGGGTGGAGTGAGGGCTGGGTGAGATCAGAGTCAACGCGGTGAGAGGGGAAGGCAGACAGGTAAGCCTGCTGCCCGCGGGAAGACTGCCTGTGTTCTGAATGAGCAAAGTGGGAGGCCTTGCAGGTTCTGAACAAAGAAGGAGTCTGCCTTCACCTTCCTTAGGCCCTAAAAGGGTTACTGTTGCTGCCGGTGCAGAACTGGGAAGGGATGAGGATGGGGACAGGAGCAAGTTCAGAGGCTGCTCCCATGATCTGGGAGGAGAGGGGAGGAAGACTGACCTATAAGATTACGAAAATGCTGGAGACTGGTGGTTCCAAGTTCAGTCAAACGGCTGAGTGATATCCAGGCATTGGATTTGACATTTTCTACAGTTCTTTTGGACTTTCCTTCCCAGCCACAAGGCACCAGCTACGGCTTTAAAAAATAACGTCTCCAAAGACCCAGAGGAGTGAGCCAGCAATGCACAGGAGGGAGGGAAAGCTGTCGCAGGTGTGCGTGTGTGTGTGTGTGCACAAGTGTGCACGGTGCCAGTCTAGGTGTGCGTGTGTGTGTGTGTGCACGAGTGTGCACGGTGCCAGTTTGCTGGGGTTTTTTGCTTCTTCTTTTTTTTTTTTTTTATGAGGGATGAAATAGCTTTTACAGAAGTTGCAGCATAACTCCCCTTCTTGCCAATGGGCTTCACACTTCCTCTGGCTCTCTGGTGGCAAGGTGTGGAAAGACAGCATTTGACAGAGGGAAAGGGATAGTCTAGAAGAGTTTAGTCCAAACCCCTAGTGCTGGCCTTGTTGCTGCCTAAAAGAGATCCAGGATCTGCATCATGGAAGAGGGGATGCCGGCCCCCCAGGAAACAGTGGTGTCTGCCGTCCCTTCCCAAGGGCTCCCCACCTCTCCCCACATTCCAGGCCCGCCCATCCCTGGCCCAACCTCAGCGAATGCTGCCTCCTCTGCACTCCCATAATTCCTAAGATCTTTCCATTTCACTTTCTTTCTGGAATTTAACTTTTTTTGAAACCCATGCTATTGAAACTGGCATGCAAATCAGTGTGCCAAGAAGTATGGGAAACTGGCCGGGTGCAGTGGCTTACGCCTGTAATCCCAGCACTTTGGGAGGCCAGGGCAGGTGGGTCATCTGAGGTCAGGAGTTCGAGATTAACTTGGCTAACATGGTGAAATCCCGTCTCTACTAAATATACAAAATTAGCTGGGCGTGGTGGTGTGTGCCTGTAATCCCAGCTACTTGGGAAGCTGAGGCATGAGAATCGCTTGAACCCAGCAGGCAGACGTTGCAGTGAGCTGGGATCATGCCACTGCACTCCAGCCTGGGAAACAGAGTAAGACTCTGTCTCCAAAAAAAAAAAAAAAAAAAAAAAGGTATGGGAAACTAGAGAAGAAAGGGGTCTCCTAGAGCAGCATTTTTACCCACCTTTTTACTCTGAAAATTATTTAATACATTTTCATGTAAAACTTTTTTAAAATATATCAAGGAATTAAACACAGATCTTGGACAGTCTTCTGAGAGAGGCCACAAATGTTCAGGAAACTTTGGTCTTCTGTAGGACTGTTTTGGGATATGCCCCTGCTATCTGTGTGACTGCATCTTATTCCTCTGCTATTTGGGGCACTTTGGTGGACATTTTTGAAAAGCCTCGAATCCACCGTATCCATGTTTGACCCAGATGCAGCTGCTGTTCATATTACTCTGTGTAGTGCTAAAAAGAACAGAGCCTGGGGAAGGAGATTTCCTGGAAAGCAAGTAGCTTTGGAAAGAAATAAAGAAAGGAGTAAGCTCTCCACTGAGTAGGTAGATCCTCTGTCGCTTACGTTGTCAGGGTCTCTGTTGACTGTCACTGAGCTGTGCCCGTAAATGCCTGGTAACACACGGGTGTTGAAGTTCACACTCTGTGTTGCATTTTTCATCAGAACACAAGCCTCTGCTCTCTCTTCTTCCACCTTTAACTACTCGTGGATGCCTTGCAATTGACACCTTACTATATGGAATTCTCTAATTTCCTGTTCAGCAAAGTTTAGTCTTTCTATCTTTGAAAGGGTTATTATACTTGATACTTGATACTTTATTGTGGATTACTTGTTTTATTGCTGGTCTGAGCTCTGTACCTCTTTTTTTCTTCTTCTTCAGATTGTAAAAACACAAGAGGTACTCAGGAAATACCATTTCATAGTTTATTAAAGTTTTTGATTAGTTGATTATGATTATGATGATCCATTTTCTTTCCAAGCCTCTAGTAGGCATAGAGAAAGCTCACTGGGTATCGGGACTGTGGTGGATTTAGCTACCCCATTCCATCCGGCTACAGCTGAAGCTTCAAGAATGGCTGTCACTGTTCATACTATGCTCACTGTAGTGCTAAAAGGAATGGAGGCTGGAGAAGGAGTTTTTTCCTGGAAAGGAAGTAGCTTTGGAAAGAAAAAAAGAAGTAAGTGCTGATATGTTGAAATTAAAGAAATAGCCATTCTGACATAGAGACTGTGCTTTAGACCTGTTGCCGAAGAGGATACATAAAAAATATGTGCCACATTTTCTTCATCCAGCCTAACATTGTTGGGCATTTGGAATACTATGCAGCCATAAAAAGGAATGAGTTCATGTCCTTTGCAGGGACATGGATGAAGCCGGAAACTATCATTCCCAGCAAACTAACCCAGGAACAGAAAATCAAACACCGCATGTTCTCAGTCATAAGTGGGAGTTAAACAATGAGAACATATGGGCACAGGGAGGGGAATATCACACACTGGGACCTGTCAGGGGGTTGGGGGCAAGGGGTGGGATAACATTAGGATAAATACCTACTGTAGACAACAGGTTGATGGGTGCAACAAATCATCATGGCACATGTATACCTATGTAACAAACCTGCACGTTCTGCACATGTATGCCAGAATGTAAAGTATAATAAAAAATAAAAATAAAAAAGCAAACGTGCTAACTTGTACCTATTGTGAAAATATTTCTTCACCAAAAATAGTATGAGTAGCTAACATTGTTTTCATTATTTTTGTTAAATGGATCATCTGCATGAACCTCACAGCAGCCCTAGGAGGTACACACTGTCACTGTCCCCACCATACAGAAGAGGAAATAGGATTAGCAGGCCCAGGAGTTAGCCCGGGGTCTCACAGCTACTGAGACATGGAGCTAGAATTTACATCCCAGGGTCCATAATGAGGTCACTGTTCTAAACTTATGAAACTACTTTCCTCATAATTTCTCTTTCACCCAATTCTTTACTTTGCTGTGAGTGAAGGAAACAGGGGCCTGTGATGTCCACTTGGGCAAAAGACTTAGACTTTCCTAAGAGGACCCCACCTAAAGCTGCTGTGTCTGTCAGGGAAGCAGGAAATTAAGCACAACATATGCAATAAAATTTTAATGAATCAAAAAAATGAAAAGAGAGCCTATGTAATGGGATAGAATATTTGCAAATCACATGTCTGATAAGGGATTTGTATGCTGCATACATAAGGAATTCTTACAACTCCACCACAAAAAGATAGCCCAGCTAAAAATAGGCAAAGAGCTTGAATAGACATTTCTTCAAGAAGATATGCAAGTGGATAACAGACACATGAAGAGATGCTGAACATCATTCATTAGTCAATAAGAAAATGCATGTCAAAGCGACAGTGAAATAGCACTTTACACCAATGTAGGACGGCTGTAATTAACCAACTTACCAACCAATCAACCAACCAAAAAAAAAAAAAAAAAAAACAGAGAAAATAACAAGCAATGGAAAGAATGTGGAAGAACCGGAATCCTTATACATCGCTGGTGGAAATGTAAAATGGTACAGCCACTGTGAAAATCGGCAACAAGTGAACAGAATTATAAGTTTGGCATCCTCAACAAATTAAACGTAGAATTACCATACAAACCAGTAATTCTACTCCTAGATATATATGGTGAAGAATTGAAAATAGGGACTCAAATATCTTCATGTACATGCGTATTCATAGCAGCACCATTCACAATGGCATAAAGGTAAAAACAGCCTAAATGTTGATCAAGAGATGATGGATAAAGAAATTGTCATATATCCATACAATGGAAAGTTATTCAGCCCTAAAAAGAATTTTGGAGTGATATACTCATACAGGCTAAAACTTGGATGAACCTCAAAAATCTTATTCTAATTGGAAAAAAACAGACATAGAATGTCATCGATTGTATGATTTCACGTATATGAAATACTCAGAATAGAATAGTAGAGACACAGAGACAGAAAACAGATTAGTGTTTTTGAGGGATTTTTGGACAGGGTGATTGACAATTAACTGATAAATGGATATGAGACCCCCTTTTAGGGTGATGAAAACTGTTTTGGAACTAGATAGAGGAGGTGGTTGCAGTACACTGTGAATGTACTAAGTGTCACTGAATGGTCCACTTTGAAATGGTTAACTTTGCGTTACAAACATTTCACTTCAATTAAGAAACAGTAACAAATATTTGAATGAAATTCAAAGAGAAATTCACAAAATGTAAAATATCATAAATATGAAACAAACACAAGCCCAGACTAACAAAACATTGGAAATCAGAGCGCTGCCCAAAGATCGTTGAGTGAAATTTAGCAATCCTACTTAGGTTCCCTGTGCCCTGGCGGAGTGTGTGAATCTTACTCTCCTCAAGAATTTCCGAGGCTTTCGAACCGATGTTGTAAAAGTGTCATCAGATCCTGCATCTATGGAGGGTTCAGAGTAACAGCTAACTTTTACTGAGCACTACTTTGTTTGGGACACTGTCTTAGGAATTGGCATATAAAGTCTCATTTAATCTTCTCAGTTACGTTCTAAATTAGTTGCTCTCATTCACCCCATTTTAAATATGAGGCTATCAAGGCAGAGAGAAGTTAAACAGCCTGTTGGTCCTGCAGCTACAGACCGAGAGCTCCAGATCTGGCACTTGGACCACTCATTTCCTCTGCCTCTGTGGAACATTCCTATTACTGGTTCTGGGACCCACGCTACACAAGACACACAGGCAAAACACGTGGCACCCCTTCGCTTTCCACTGAACACTCACTCAGTATCCTGAGGGAGTATACGAAAATCATATCGTTTTTGTTTGATTTCTCAATGTATGCAAGCTTCAAAAACTGGTCATTTCTCCTTCCTCATGGCCATTTCACTTTTGAGGAGCCAGAAAAAATTCACTTTTGACCCTGAGTTTTTTTGTTTGGGCTTAGCATCTGAATACTTGTATTGCTGCAAATACACAGCACTGGTCATTTTGTGTATTTAGAGAAAACTGAAAAAGAATAGGAACACAGATATTTTGAAATGGGAAATTAAGATTTCCATTTGGAAACCTAAATTAGATGTACATTAGTGAGTGTTTTAGTGTTGATCAGGATGTGATAACGAACTCTCATAAACTGGGTGACTTATCACCTTATAACCAACAAGCATGTCTTTCTGCCAGTTCCGGAAGCTGGGAGGTCCCAGATCAAGGCACCAGCAGCTTCAGTGTTTGGTGAGGGCTGCTTCCTGGTTCGTATATGGCCGTCGTCTCACATTGTGGAAGGAAGGGATACAGATGAGGGTTCTGGGACTTCCTACAAAAACACTTTGGGAGGCCGATACGGGTGGATCACGAGGTCAGGAGATCGAGACCATCCTGGCTAACACGGTGAAACCCCGTCTCTACTAAAAATACAAAAAACTAAGCCGGGCGAGGTGGCGGGCGCCTGTAGTCCCAGCTACTCGGGAGGCTGAGGCAGGAGAATGGCGGGAACCCGGGAGGCGGAGCTTGCAGTGAGCTGAGATCGGGCCACTGCAGTCCAGCCCGGGCTACAGAGCAAGACTCCGTCTCAAAAAAAAAAAAAAAAAAAAGGCATGAATTCCATTCACGATGGGTCCACCTCCATGATCTAATCACTTTCTAATACCGTCACGCTGGGAGTGACTATTTCAACATATGAATTTGGGGAGTACACAAAAATTCAGACCATAGCGGTAAGTGGCAGTGTGTTCCTGGTATGACCTGGGCTTTCTAGTTGCAAATTCAAAACAGATGTCAACGTGTCTGTTTGAGAGTCATTTGTTTCATGGGAAGGTAGCACAAATAAATCTACATTATGTTTTGTTTGTTTGTTTTTTGTTTTTTCCAGGTGAAATCTTAGTTATAACTATTGAGGTAGAATATTTCTGGATAAAAGTTATTGCCTAGGATAAAGTGAGCTGTCTTCGTTTCTAGGTAGGGTATTAGTTTGCTATGCTTCTGCAACATTACCACAACCCGGGTGGCTGATGACAACATAAATTCATACTCTTAGAGTTCTGAAGGCCAGAAGTCTGAGATCAAGGTTTCTGCAGGACCCTGCTTCTCCCGGAGGCTCTAGGGGAGCATCTTTCTTTGCCTCTCCTGCTTCTGGTGGCTCCAAGTGTTCCTTGGCTTGTGGCAACCTCACTCCTATCTCTGCCTCTGCCTCTGTATGGCCTTCTCTTCTCTGTCCCAAATCTTACTCCACCTTTCTTTTCAAGGATACTCATCACTGATTTAGGTCCTGATCAGATAGTCCGGGATGACCACATCTCAAGGTCCTTAACTTAATTACACTTGCAGAGAGCTTTTTTTCTAAATAAGGTCCTTCTTTGCACATTTATAAGTTCTGGGGGTTGGGACATGGACACATCCCTTTGGGGGCCTGCACCCTACCCTGCAGGTGGTAACTGAGTTTAGAAAACAGCTGGGTGTGCTCTCAGGCCACTGCTTCCTCCCAGCTACTAGGCCAGCATGTCCTCTGAGGGGACTGCACACCCTGCCCGCAGGCTCAGGGAAGCCACCTCAGAGGACGCCTCAGGAAATGAGGCTGTTTCCAAACAGTTGTATCTGTGCGATTTTCTGAAACCACATTCTGGTTTCAGCTTTATATATGTTAAAACCCTGGATTTACAATCCAGTAATAACTCTGGAGTGTCCAAGACTCACAGGATATGAACTGAGTCCTGCAACCACAAGGTACCTTGCAGTCACGCACTCTGTGTCCCATGGCAGATGCCACCTCTGACAACCAGAAGATGAGGGTCACTGGGGCTTTTGAGAACGAACAACTACCAGGACAGAAAGTCTTAAAGACGAAGGCCTCCCTTGTTCCCACAAGAACATCACCCTCACTCCCACAGATGTGCACTCATGTGTGTATGTGTGTGTATGTGGACAATGGACCCATGGCCATGCTCAGGCAATTCATATGATAGAGAAGGTGTGAGTTAGTTCTCTCTCATCCCACGTTCAAAAATATCATTCTATTATCTTCACCACATTTGCTTTCTAGCATCTTCCAGAGTCCCCCCCGCCCCGCTCGGTGGTGAGCCTCAAGTGTCACCATCAGCTGGGAAGGCTTCCCTTTTCCCTTGTTTTAATTTCTCCCCTTAAATCTCTGCTCTTGGGGGTGACTTTGCTTTTATATTAAGAGGGGGGATAGGACGCTGATCACAGCCCTTGATTTTATGTCAGGACCACGTGTGCACCTGTCCCAGCCACAAGATGCCATTCAATGAACTAGAGACAGAGTTGGGGTGCAGGAGGAAATGGATTTGGTTGTGAGTATGTGTCAGTGGCTTTCGAATGTCTGTATACCCCTCCTCTATGCACGCGCCCGGCTGGCTCCAAATATCTCTCACCAAGGCCGGCATCACCTGTTTTCTTTATTAACTACCTACCATCCTGGCAGCTGCTCTGGGCGCCGCTGTGCGTGCTGCGTGGGAGCCCATGAAGCTCTTCCATCCGGGCCACGAGGGTTTTTGTTCCCTCTCAGGGTGTGATTTAACATCCAGGCTGTGATTTAATGCTAATGCCACTAACGTCAGAGACGGCCATCCTGGAAATGAATGAGGAATTCGGAGAACAGCTCCAAGATTTCCCCGGGTGGCGCTGAGATGAGTGGATTGGCTGGAAGCCGAGGGGCCCGCTCTGTGTCATTTGGGGAAGAATATCTTCCGACACTACCCATGAACCCCCTAAAAGTCTAGGCGCTCTCAAAAGTGCTGTGAAATATCTTAGTGATCACCACGACTCCTGGCTGCAAGATTGGAGGAGAAGGGGAAATATGATTGATGTATTATTACCCAGCCCACACTCAGCCGCAATTATTAGATAATCTCTGAAAAGTGGACTTCCAGGGTAGAAATTAAACACCGGCGAACAGCTGTTGAAGGAAAATTGGTTTCTTATTGGATTTCTTTTTCTTTTAATGCCAGTGCTGCTTGGCTGGCCCCACTCCTCGTTGGTATTAAAGTTCTCCTATGACTGCTGGACCAGAAGGGGTTGGTACCCAGCCTTAGCATCAACTCCGATTTGCATGCAGACCGCAGTGCAAATGTGTTTGCTTGGTACCAGGCCCGGGGTTGGCTTGACTGGGGAAAATATTTCATTTACATGCTTGTGTTTAAAAAGGTAGCCATTCTGAGTGATGGAAACATGTACCGGCTGTTCCTAACAGTCCCGGTATAATATCCAGTAGATTGCGCTATTGGGAATGAATCAGGTGCTGGAAAGCTGACAAAATGCTGGAGCACATGATCCTGTATTTACAGTACACTATCTCATTTTTAATAGAACTTGTCCAGGAAAGTCTTCCAAACAAGTTTCAATCGGCTGGCCTCCTTCTTGCAGCTGTGGGGATTAATATGCCGAACAGATCTATAATTTTAGGTCTCCAGTGCAATTTTACTAAGTCACTCCACCCTTCCTCCTCGTCCCCTCCCCCGTACTCCATGGGGAACTCTATGCTCTCTCTTGTCTCCCTTCCTCCAAGTCTCTCCCACCCACATACCCTTAAATTACTCCTCCTGTCCAAATGGAATTTGGTGAAGGATTTCTCAATATCTGTGACCCAGCCATGCTCCGGCTCCTGGCCAGCTTAAGCTGACTTGGAAGAGGTAAGATATGCACATGAATTTTTCCTGAAGCACATAACAGCTTAAGATGTCTTAGGTTTTTCTTTAGATGGTTTTATTTACTTATTTTTTTTCTTAGTTTTGGGGAAGTGGTGAGAATCTCAAGACTGTGGGAATTTCTAACTTGCAGATGGTGAGTCTTTTCTGTGGTTAATGTCGTGATGGTAATAACGAGAATGCTGATACTAATAACGACAGCCTTTTTATGTCGGAAAATGCATAAAAATAAAGATAAACAAGGAATGGAGAATGAAAACATGGTGAGTATCAGGGACAAGGCTCAGAGAACTCCCAGATAAAATGGAACAATTTACAAAACATTTATGGGGGCTTTTAAGAACTGTGAATTTGTCAAGTGTTATGAAGCAGCAAGCAGCAGGCAATAGAGGGAATATCTTCAGGAAAAAAAAGGGCCCTGGTACTCGCCAAAAATCTGTGTAGGAGTTCTTCCTAATGCCTCCCCACCTCCTAGCAATACGGGCACAGATTTGGACACTCTTCCTCTTCTACAGTGAGCAGGGTAATTTAACGAGCTGTTTAGAATTATGAAATGTCTTTGAAATTTTCAAGTATCCTTTTTCCTGAAAATAGCGCGTGGAATAACTCAGGTCTTATTCTTTTTGTTCCCTCCCCTAGGCACTGTCCCTACCGTGCTATTATCTTGAATGTAATTTACTTCAGCTCTTCCAAACAGACAACTGTCTGAACAACACAAGGATGCGGCCAGCACCCAAACAGACCACACTCCTCCGAAGTAGGAGGGTAATCATCACTCACCAGTGACTCCTAATGTCGAAAATGTATGGAGTTCGGACCGTAGCACCCAATCTAGGTAAACTGAATAGCACCGCGAACTCACAGCATAGTGAACAATCCGCACGGCAGTTGGAGACAAGCACATTTGCAATTTTTCTGAGATTTGTCAGAATTGGAATGACTCAATCCACGGAAGGTAATGGATGTGAAAATGGGAAATAGAGCCATGAGAACGGAAGGCCGCCTTATTTCCTCTGTTCCCGTGCCTGTGGGGTTTACGCTGTAATTCAGGAAGATGTACCAAGGAAAGGCGCTGCTCTCACCAGCCTGGGTCCAGGGCTCCGGGCCACCATTGACGTGTCGGTGCACACCAACAGCATCCCTGGGGAGCTTACCTGGCACTGCCAGAGCAGAGCAGCTCTGCTGCAAATCCATGCTGGCTCGGAAAGCTCTTGACGACCCAGAGCAGTTGGCTCTGCTGTCCTCTACCTGGCACTGTCCAGAGGATTTGGGATGGTATGTATATGTGTATCCACATGTGCCCACACTTGGGGCTGTCCATACAGTGTATCCGCATGTGCCCACACTTGGGCCTGTAAGTACACGTGTATCCACATGTGCCCACACTTGGGGCTGTCCATACAGTGTATCCACATGTGCCCACACTTGGGGCTGTACACACACTTGTATCCACATGTGCCCACACTTGAGGCTGTCCATACAGTGTATCCACATGTGCCCACGCTTGGAGCTGTACACACACTTGTATCCACATGTGCCCACACTTGGGGCTGTCCATACACGTGCATCTGTATACGCCCACATTTGGGACTGCAGATGGTAACACATCAAGTGACCTGCAAGGGACCCGACAGAGGATAGTGCAGCTCTGCCTTCTCATTTCTGACACTCTCTCTTCTTATTTCAACAATGACTTCATTCGTGTGAAACAGTCTAATGTCAGTGTGGTTCTTTTATGACACCTGGTGTGCTATTGTCACATTGTCATCACGATAGATTGGGAAAAAGTCCTGCAGCTATTTAAAAAATTCTTTTAAGAGGGTCCCTTCCCATTGATTCTAATTCCCCTACACTTACAAGATCATTTCTCATGAGTGAGATGCTCCTGTCCCTGTTCCACCTTGACAGGGGGTGGGTGAAGGCCTCTGAGGTCTCAGTGGTCACCCAGGCCTGCCCCATGCTTTTATCTGTGGTATCAGCCATTTATTACCGCCAGGTCTCCGGCTTCGTCCCCTGCTGGCTTGGTATCTCTGGATTACATACACTGCCTTAAAATTTTCAGGTCAATTTTTGATTGAAGGGATGATTATTTATGTGCTCATCTTTGAGAATGGCATTTACTTTAACTGGGGTCTGCAGAAACTTTGGAGTGGTCTTCCGGCCTGGCTTGGTGCAGGCCCTCCATCCACAGGCTTGGATTTTTCAGGGTCTCAGGGTTGGTCTGGCTCAAGAACACTGACTCGTGTTTGCACATCTCAGAGGAGACTGACACAGGAAACCAGAGTGCCAGTTCATTAATTTACAGTGAGTAATATAAGTGTCAAGTGGACCAGATGTTGGCTTCATCCTGACCAACACATTCTCTCCCTGTAGGCAAGCTACTTGGGAAGTCAAACAATCAGAAGGATGCTTGGGGAACAGGCAGTCAGAACAGGAGCACGGAGTTTGATGATTCCAACGTCCAACCACACAGTAAGATACACCTGTCAGACAGGGCAGGCGCTGGGCTCGGGGGCAGAGGACCTGCTCCTAGGGTTGGTACTTAGGTGGGCTTTGCAGCAGTTTCCCCACATAACTGTCCTTTCTGGCACTTCCATTTTAGGCCTGCATCTTATCATGCTAAAGGGCCTTCCCCTCGCCCTGAGATGTGTTTGACTAGCCTGCTTTTAATTCATGCTGGATGTGAAGGCGGTCCATCTCGTTGATGGAGTTTTGTTTTGTTTAGCTCTGATCATGCTGTGTTGATTGCGTAGCTTAATTCTCAGAGACAAAACCGATTTCCAGGTTCTTAAAGAGCACTCCTGCATGTCCTCCAGGGTGCCACGCCACCCCCTGCAGCTGCATGAGCTCCTTCTCATTCTTTATTCCTTTATGTGCTCCCTGTGATTAACCTGGCTGCTACTCCTGTGCCCATGGCTTGGGTCTGCCTCAGCCACCTCTGGCCCCCAACATCCCCACATCTTTCTCATCAGAGGGTGGTGGCACCTTTTGCTGCTTATGGTCCAGCATTGTCACAAGGATCAGATGGCAAACAAAGCACAGCACTGTGAAGTCTGTGCAGAGAGAAGGGATTCTAATTTCTTTTCTTAAAAAAAAAAATGGCTGCTGGGCTTGATTTTCTTCATTTCAGATTGTCTGGTGGGACCCAAGAGAAAGGTGGAAAATCACTTTAAAACAACTTCGACTGCAAACCCGTTTCCATGAAGTTCCTCTAGACTTTTGTTATGTTAGTAAATCTCCCCACATAATCTCATTTGGCATAATCTCATTTTTCACTTTGGTACAAGTGCTTTAAGATTTGATCACAGATCTCTTTTTCACAGATATCCTATTCACTAGCACCCTAATGTACACAAATGGTATTTAGTTAAGAGACACTAGCCACAAAATAAAAAATATATCTAAGAATTATCTGATATGACTTTGCAAATGCCTACCAACCAGCAAAGCATTGCAATCAACCAGCAATACACAGTTGTTTAGTAATGCAGATCGTTGCCAGCTTCACTCTTGTTAATTCGTGGCTCAGGTCCTTAGACTTTGACTTCATCTCCTGTTTTGGGAAGCTTTGCTGAACTTTAACCCGGGCTCTGTATCCACCAGTGCATTGCCTTGAAGCCTGTTTCGGTTTACCCAGCCCTCAATGGGCGTCCACCTGCTTACCGCTCCTCTGAATACCAGCCTTCACAGAAACTGCACCAGGAGATAATTAGTCACGCTAACAACCTCGGAAAGCACTGACGAGGCTGTTCAGACCCCTCATTGGAAACCGGAACAGGAGCTGTTGCTCTATAATTAGTGTATCACGCATAACTCCAAGCTGCTCACCTTCTGATACCTGGCTGCCCTCACCTTGTCTGCATCCCAACGCACAATGGAAGCGAGTGCCTGGCCTGCCATGGGTGTACAGGGTGTGTGGTGCAATATTTTGTGAGCATCATGTACCTGCAACTCTCATTAATTAAAAAGACAGCTGGTACCCTAAAAAAAAGAGGCACAGTTCATTTAATGACAGGTATTTTAAATGTGTATGCTAATTTCAGGTTTTTCCTTTCATCCCTCGGAAACACAGACGCGGAAGGAGGCTGCTGGAAGGAAGTGTGTGAGATGAGCTTATTTGTGAGTGAGCAGGAGGGAAGGGGTGGTGAACTTTCCTCCCAGGATGAGACGTGTGCCTGCACTTCTCAGCCATGAGTGTCGGGAACCAGTCCTGGAGAAGCATGACAAATCGCTTCCCTGTGAAGGTGCATACCCTTTTCCTTTAGGAACAGTTGCGTCCTAGTCTCTGCTATAGAAAACCATCAAAGTCTTTTTTGACATCTCTGACATGAAATAGTGAAGACAGTGCAGAAAGATGCTGTCTGGTCCCTAATGACCTTGTGTGGAGAGGGGAACAGAAACAGCTCATTAGAGTGATTTAATGTGGTATTTTGTTAAAACTAAATCAAAATAATCTATGGAATGTGGCTGAGATTCATCTGAACTTGAAATGCACAGGACTACGCTTTATCTCTTTGTTTTCATTTTGCAACTAAATGGAATTCTAAATTTGAAATACTACAGAACAGGATGCTTTCCAAATCAAAATAAAATTCTTTTTTTTTTTTTTTCCCAAAACAGACTCACAATCTTGGGATAACTGCATAGCAGGAAATAAACAAGACTTGGCTCTGTATTTGAAGCTGCAGTACAAACAGAACCTAAAAGACAGACAGAAAGAAAAGGATACATAGACATATATGCATGACATGGGGGAGGGGAGAAGACTATCTCAGAAAGAAAACCCGGAAAAATAGTGCAGTAATGCTCACAAACCCAAATTAGTCGCAGCTTCAATGCAGTTAACTATTGTTTCCCTTTAGAAAGAATTTTATTATTCTGTTTTCCTCATCTCTTCTGAAAGAAAGAGCTTCGAGCAGCGTCTGCAAATTGCTGGTAGGGAAATCCTTGATCTTTACCCCTATTGAGATTGTCAAAAGATACCAAAAGCTGGAATCTGTGCTTTATAAAGTTAATGTTTTCTGGAAATTGCAGCAATACAGAAAGAAGCCTTTGCTCTGCTTTCAACAGTGTTTGAGAGGATTCTGAAACTCTCTGCAGGCGAGGAAGAAGCCACCAAACTGACCGTTTCAAATCTGTATTCTAAGTTTTTTCTGCTGTTTCTGTGAACCCTGGGACAGAACGGGTGTGTACTCATTTGAACCTTAGCTCAAATGGACAGCTCTCGGTGTGTAAGTGGGTTGGTGGTGGCTGTGCAGAGAGGAAGAGACATTTCAGATTTGATTTCTCCAAGGTTTCATGAGTTGTTGGTTGCGTTCCATCTAAATTATAATCCCAAAATGTGTTTAATCGAAAGCTACACAACAGTGTAAAGTGGTGGATGTTAACGTTGAATAGAGCCCAACCTATACATTTTGGGGCCTCCCTGGGGCCTGGATTTTAACTGAGCATTATCAGTGTGACTAATTTCTCACTGTTAATTAAATGTTATAATGAGTCTTCAATACTTTTAAAACCAGAAGAGAAGTATTCTGTGACAAAACTATATATATGTTTAAAAAACAAAAGAATTCCATCTTTCTGTTGACACTTTTCCCACACCTTTGTGGGGCATTTTCTAAAAGAGAATAAAATAACAACAAAACGTCTCATGTTTCTCAAAAGCTAAGTTGCCTTTACACACCTGTAAAAAAGCAGGGCTGAAAATTGATGAGTAAATTGAGGAACATATTTAAATACACACATATTTTAAGATTACCACAATTAATGAAATGTAAGGCTTATTGCCTTATGTTTGTGTTTAACACTGTGTCTAACTAGGGGCATCTCCAGCTTTACTAAACATTTGCAGACAGCCGTGTTCATGCACAGGTAACTGCTGGTCTCAGAACAGTGCCCCTGAGCCACCTGGAGCAAGGTCTTACTCGGTGGATTCAAGGTCATGGCTTATCATAGATGCCCTGCTGATGTACATCTTACAGATCATCCTAGGGTAGAAGGAAAAGAATGTCTCAAAATTTCAGAGGGACCACTGGAAATCAGCCACTTGGGACTTTGGGTTGAATTGACTGCTTCTTCAGTGAGCCAACTACCATACATCCAGCCTACAGCTGTTAGATGGTGAGGAGTAAACATGTCCGTTCCTGGGGTCCTCATTCTACACCATGCCAGCCATGATTGTGTTTGTGCACTCAGGAAAGAAAGGCCATGGCTATTTCTCAAGAGTGGCCCATCTTCTGATGACAGTGCAGGTTCTGACCTGGACCTGGTGAACAGCACTGATGAGCAATCCTGCTGGGCATGGGAAGGGTAGGGATCTTAATGCAAGCAGCTTGCTTATCTCTGGTGGCATCCTCCAGGACATGGAAGAAAGAAACCAGAGCGCGGCAGCCCGGGATCCCCTCCGGCCCTTTGCACTGCTGTCTTCTAGTCCGTGGGCATCCGGGTGGCCACCAGGTTGACCCATTCGGTATGCAGTCGATCTTTTTTCAATGGTGTGATTTTACAGGATATGACAGGAAAACCGAAACGGCTCCAGCTTGGGTCCTAAGGTAGGATCTATGATAATTGTTTGCAATGAAACTGTGGGACCTTTGATTTTGAACGTGCATGATGTTAAAAGTGAAAAGGGGCGGGGCGCGGTGGCTCACGCCTGTAATCCCAGCACTTTGGGAGGCCGAGACGGGCGGATCACGAGGTCAGAAGATCGAGACCATCCTGGATAACACGGTGAAACCCCGTCTCTACTAAAAAAATACAAAAATTAGCCGGGTGTGGTGGCGGTGCCTATAGTCCCAGCTACTGGGGAGGCTGAGGCAGGAGCATGGTGTGAACCCGGGAGGCGGAGCTTGCAGTGAGCTGAGATCGGGCCACTGCACTCCAGCCTGGGCGACAGAGTGAGACTCCGTCTCAAAAATAAATAAATAAAAAATAAAAAATAAAAAATAAAAATAAAAATGTGAAAAGATAGGGGGATGCAATAGAGGAAAGAAGGGACTGGAGAGAAAACATTCCCTGTTGGATTGGCTCGTCTTTTTTTAAATGACAGTCACCATTCTTGAGGTTACAGTGATTTTTTTCATCTCTAGGCTTTCACGTGATTTTCAAGGACAAGTTAATTTCCAACTTTTCAGTCCTTGCATCCATCACGTATGACTCTGCCTGCCAGGGTTTTAACAGCAGGGCATGATAGTAATAAAAACAACAGCAACGATGGCTACAACGAATAACTCCTCCATTCATCCCTGTTTGTGGAGTCCTGGCTCCAAGGCAGGCTCTGTTCTAGGCACAGGGAACCCAAAAGGAAACAAGAAGGTAAAAGCTGCTTTCCTCGTGGAGCTTGTGTTCTCGTGGAGTAGATAACTGACAAATCAACTTCTACTAGTGCTATGGCCCATCGTCCAGTACCGGCCACGCTCCCGGACACCTCTTCAATCAAGGTGTCTTTAATCCGCTGATGAAGGTGTGTCCCCTATTTAGTAGATGAGGACACTGACATTTAGAGAGGCGAGGGCCAGTCCCCGGGTCACACAGGTGGAGTGTGGAGCTCTGTTGTTCTGACTTCAGGTTGCATGCCTTTATAACCGTTTCTGGAAGGGAGCCGCCTCGTCTCCCTTGGTTTCTCTGTGCTCTGTTTTTTTTTTTTTTTTTTTTTTTTTTTCTGAGACGCAGTCTTGCTCTATTGCCAGAGCTGGAGTGCGAGTGTGCGATCTCGGCTCACTGCAACCTCTGCCTCCCAGGTTCAAGCGATTCTCCTGCCTCAGCTTCCCAAATAGCTGGGATTACAGGTGCCCGCCGCCACGCCCAGCTACTTTTTTTTTTTTTTTGTATTTTTAGTAGAGATGGGGTGTCACTATGTTGGCCAGGCTTCTCTCAAACTCCTGACCTCATGATCCGCCTACCTCGGCCTCCTAAAGTGCTGGGATTACAGGCATGAGCCACTGCACCCGGTCTGTCTGTGCTCTTATGAGTGGGTGTTCACAGTCCTGTCCTGGTGTCCTTATTGCTCCGCTCCCTCTCAAGCAATGTCTAAAGCAGGTGGCCCTGGCATTCGCTTCTTTGCTTCCCTCCTGAACTTGCCCCATGAGCCCGGGATTGCAGTGGCCGTTCCTGGTGTCCTTATTGCTCCCCTCCTTCTCAAGCAATGTCTAAAGCAGGTGGCCCCGGCATTGGCTTCTTTGATTCCCTCCTGAACCTTCCCCATGAACGCGGGATTGCAGTGGCCATTGCACTCTAAAATGGAAATGTTCTTGGCCCGCTCCTGAGGTGTTCACAGAGTGGGAAGGAAGCAAGACAGATAAGTAAACAACAGCACAGCTAAGTGATCAGAGCTAAAATGGGCATGTGCACACTGCTATGGAAACCCAAATGAAGGTGTTTTCATTATCTTAATTACCCTGGCTCCCTAATTCGATTATGCACTATTGGCGGCAGGTGCCACATTTTTTACTTGTTTTTCCCCAAGTGCCTAGGATAGAATTTACACCCAGTCAGTGCTCAAAAATATTTGTGAATTGATTAAACAACCTTGGCAAGTCAGACTTTCTTTTTCCTGCCTTTACTTCTTCTCCCAGTTTGATGCTCTCAAAAATTATCCTTGATGCTTCTTTCTTCCCATTTTTTTTGCCTTAGTGATGAATATTATTTCCATGAGTTCAATTGTGTTGCCAAGGTTTTCTAACATTTGGCTAAATTTCAAAAACTAAGCCATTCAGATCAAAACACTGCAAAATTGATCAGCTAAGGGGGATTTTTACTCTCTACCTCATAAACCTAGCCAGGGCCACCACAATTGTTGTTCAGATTGTTTGGTGGCCAAGAGCCTGGTGGAGACTGAGGTCTGTATGGAGTTCTGCCAGTATGATCCTGCATCCCAGAATGGGGACTGCACTTTGAAATTAGAGTGTTTTAATCTAATTTTTTCAAAGATGCTATGTGGGCTATTGGTTACCCCACACTTACAGCTTTGTAACTTAGTATAAATAAACTGGAGTGTGAAACACAAGAAGAATTGAAGAACTGTCATCAGGCTACTGTAGGCATCTGCTGTTACAGCAACCAGCCCCACACGTGGACTGTGACTGTCACCCAACACCATATACATTACTTTGGTAACATGAATTTCTAGACACTTCTCCGAAACAAAATCTTTAAGGACAGAGTCTAGACATGGTACATTTTTATGTAATTGCTGAATAATTCTTCAGCATCTCATTGATTGAGAATCTTGTTGTCTTCCAAGAATATAGGTTGTCCACAGTAGACTTTCAGGAGAAGAATCATTAAATGGGATGTTGGGAAAAGATGATCTGGAACTGAAGGAAGGTTTGATAGAGACAAAGAGAAACATAAACATGGTGGATGTTCTGGCATGAAGCAAAGGGATTTTAATGTGGGGGCTTAGTATTGAGATAAGAGACAGGAAAAGTTTTCACATATCTGGTGAGTTGAAAGAAGGGTGATATTGAAATATTGTGAAATGAGGATTATTTACTAGATAATTTTCAATTCCACAGAGCCACAAAAATTTTAGCGTGATGAGAATTTTCTTTAACTTGATATGTTAGACTCTTTCTCATCAAAGTGCTACTTGTAATTTTCCCAACATCAAGGGCATTTTCAGTCATCTCAGAGCAAGAATTCTTATTACAATATTGAAAGGATGCTCCAGTAATGGAATCCTCTGAATTTTCCATGAGGTTCAAGGGCACCTGCCACCTTCTAGAACCAAAACAAGTGTTCTTACCTGGCCAGGAACAACTAACTGTGATTGGCAGGGTCAGAGAATTGCATGGGGCCTGAGAGGTGTTTTCAAGTGGAACACATGGCCATCTGAGGGCTGGCAAGTGATGAAGTCAGAGTTGTCCCCAGTATGAGTCTGCCGAAGAGCTCAGCAGGAGCCCCTGTGCTCCCAGGCCCCCTCTGCTCTTAGAAGAGCCTCCATGATGGCTGGATGCTTCTTCCTCTTCATCCACTTTCTTCCAGCTTTACCCGGGACACCTCCTTGGGGCTCCTCAACTTTGTTTCAGCTGGTCACCAGCAGCCCATGCAGGAACAGAGCAAGTAGCAACCAGAAGCTTTTTGACTCTAAGGGGTAGGGAGTTTGAAAATGTTTTTTCTGCTTCAAGAAACTTTTCTTAAAAGATGAATTCACTTATTACTTCTGGTGTCCAATCTCCTGCTGATTCCAGGCTCTTCAAAAGTTTAGAAATGACTTGCAAGTCAAATGCAATGCTCCTAAAATTAGGCTTCTGTGTGTGTGTATATGATTGTGTAGATATGTGTGTGTGTGACCTGAGACAAAGCTTTCCAGGTGGAGTTTACAAATGGTGATGACTTCCTGCATCCTTCAGCCTGGGTTTGCGTGTTCCTCTATCTGAAACATCCCAGCATTCTGCGTTTCTCCAAAGCTGTGAGCAACTCCTTGCAAGACGGTTCTTGAGGGGCGTGTGCATGGGGTGTGATCGGCCCTCCGCATTTTGATATTTGCATCATCCATGCTGGGAAGCTGTTCAAGATATTACATTTTAAAATTATGTTCTCTTTTTTTGTAGTTGTGGTTTTTAGGTGGGAATTTTCCCCAAAGAAACGGTTTTGAGAAGCTTATTTTAAATTCTGCAATTGTAAACCAGTGCTTTAAAACACTTACGATGAAGAATATCTGACTGCCTGGATTTTCATGGCTGGAAACATGAGTTCCCATAAGTCAAACATGCCCGCTGTGGCACAGGAAGATGAGGGCAAGTCCCCACGGGACGTGAGCTCTTTGTCCACATCATCCCTCATCCCCATTGTGTCCCCATCACTAAAGGTGCTCCTTTGTGCTCAACCAATTACCAGTGAGATTTTTCAGGAGCCTAGTATCTTCTGTATGACCATAACCTTAACCTTCAGATAATTTTTTATTTCTGGTTAATATCTTCAGCAAAAAAACACAATTCCTTAACTGTCTCTACTTGCCTGGTCATGAGAACAGAAAGCCTGTGATGTGGCTGTTTCCCTCATCTGCTTCATCCTGTGATCCTGGGCCTTGAGTTCCCGTGCCTTTGCATTTTAGGTGATTGGCTGTTTGGCCTTGGTTAATGATGCATGGTTGCCATCATGGAAATGGCCAGACTAACACCTACGTGGTTATTAAAGGTTCAGCAACACTGCGTGGATACATTAAAATGGAGAAAATGAAGAATGCCCTTTCTCTCTCTCTCTCTCTCGCTCTCGCTCTCTCGCTCTCTCTGTGTTTTAAGAACCGAAAGGCAAATTACAAATTTTTTAAACTTTATTTTGGTTCAGAGGTACACATGCAGGTTCCTCACATGGGTAAACCCATGTCATGGGGGGTTGTTGTACCGATTATTTCATCAGCCAGGTACTTAGGATCCAGTAGTTATTTTATTTTATTTTTTTGATGCTCTCCCTCCTCCCACCCTACACCCTCAAGTTCGTCCCAGTGTCTGTTGTTCTCCTCTTTGTGTCCACGTATTCTCATTGTTTAGCTCCCACTTATGAGTGAAAACATGCAGTATTTGGTTTTCTGTTTCTGCGTTAGTTTGCTAAGGCCTCCAGCTCCATCCACGTTCCTGCAAATGACATGATCTCAGAGAACGCCTTTTCAATGTCAGGCTCATTCTTAATTCAACAACTCAGTATGTGCCTTTGAAAATCTGAAATTTGTTTAACTTTCCTTTAAAAGAAGACCATCATGAATGTCACTTTTTGACAGTATCTTAAAAATCAACTTAAAGTGATAGAAACAAAGTGAAATGAAATATATTTCTATTAAATGGTGTTCAGTAGTATGTGCTTTAAAAACTAAGGTACCTTAAAATAGCATCACCAAAAATATACACATTACGATGTCTTGATTTCTAACTTCAGATCATAATATTCCAATTTCACATTATTATGTTGAAATCAAGACTATAAACATTGTTAATTATGACTTCATGCCAAGCCCACACACATTAATTCAGTGGTTGATGTCATTTCTGGTATATGGCATACGTTCGTATCTAGAAGAGTTTCCAGCTACATATTTATCTCTATTTCAGAATGTGAGATTAGAAACCTGAGTATACTGGTAAGTAAGACAGACACCTCAGTCGATACTGGGCTATCTGTGTATCTAGTAGTTCTTATTAGGGCCCTGTTTAACCTTACTTTATGGTACTGCTGGAGGAATGTTGCACAAAGCTCACTGCTGTGGGGCAAGAAAAGAAACCAGTAGGTGGGTAAGTTCCTGTGGGCCCCTGAGCCATTGCTAAACAATAACTATGCTGATGATGCTAGTAACAATAATTATAGCCACCGATATTTCTTAGAAATGGCAGGCATGATGTGATACGTGTTATATGCATTACCTTGTTTAACTATTATGACAACCAGATGAAGTAGCACATATTATTGTTCCCTCTTTATAGAGAAGTTAACTAATCAGAATGTAGGTTCGATGAAAGCAGGGATTTCTGTGTGTGTATTGACCACTGGTCTTTAGGCTGGGCATTCCAAAATCAAGTCGTTATTCAGTTTTGAAGAGCAGGCATTCCAAGCCACACCTCCATATGGATTTCCATCTCAGGTGGTCTGACTGGCAACCCTGGAGCTGAGGTGCTTCTCATCTCATCCCATAGGTGGTCTTTCCACCCACAGCCAGGAGAGTCTCTGCTGCCTTTCTCTAATGATGGCAGTTGCCTCTTGTCAACCTTGACCCCAGAGTAATAATGACTGGATCGTAATTTTCTTCCCTGGGGATTAGGAACCTACAGTCCTTCTCACTTCCATTTCTACTAAGCAGAAAAAAAAGCAAGCCGAATATAATAACTACAGCTCGTATTTATTGAGTATTACAAAACAGATATCACACAGTGACTCTATTATATACATAAGGAAATTTAATATCTTCAACAACCAATTTGCCCTCTTACTGCTTCTTTGAGGTCATCATTATTCTCCATATAGAAGTCAGTAAATTGTGGGTGGGAGGTAAGGAGATTCCAGAGCCAGTAATTGACCAGAGCTTGTATTCAACAGTTAAGCATACACTCTGTCCTACAATATATTTCCTTCCAATGCAGTGTTTTACCCACCCAAGTGCCTGATACTGGGTTTACATAGCTATTTTTCCATGTTCTGATGATACAATTTTATCTGAACCTTATTTCCTAGTTTAAGGCATAATGGAGTGTGAGGAACAAAAATCCATCTGAGTGTTGACTGTCCTTCAAATCCCATTCTGCTTTCCAAAAATCAGATGCAGAAACCATATTTGTGTAAGTAATTGCTCCCAATTTCTTTGAAACTAAAATTGAATAGAAAATACTAATCCAGAGTAATAATAATAATGGGTAAAAATGTAGTGCTTTCTCTCTGCTATGTACTGCTTTAATTGCTTTACAGATGGTTAAGTCAAACCAACTCATGAGAAGTGCCTTAGTGCCAACATTTTTTTCTTTTACAGATAAAGACATCAAGGTAGAGGGAGGTTAATTGATTTGTAGAAGGTACCATTCTCATCAGTGGCATTGGAGTTGGGGACTTGCACCTGCTACCTCTGGCTCAGGGGGCCATGATTTAAGTAGTACATGTTTCTGCCTTCGAATGACTCTGCAATAGAAGCTCCCATGGCTTAAACAGAGACGAAGAACAAGTAGGGCTCAGAATTTTCAGGCAGCTTTACATCTAGATTAAAAGTTCATTTCCTCCCTTTCTCCCTCCCTTCCGATAGATGCTTCGGTCACGGTGCTAGGCTTCAGCAGGAACAAGATGATCATAACTCAGCAGAAGTCCTGAAGAAGCCTCACGTTGGGGTCTAGGGAATACTCACACAACAGCAGAGGTGGCCAGTGATAGCGATTTGCACAGATATTTTTAGAACAAGGGATGGGGATGTGTTCTTTGTCACACTCCCTGCTATTCCAGAAAGAGGGCCTCCACTTGGGGGTGAACTACACTCACCATGCATGCATTTCTTTGGGGTCAACTGGGAACCTGTATTCCCTTCCCTGGCACTTCCACCTGTGCTTGGCTGACTCAGTCTAGGACCTGCCTTCTCCATGGCTTTAAACAAGGACTCAGAGATTTGAGTCATTTTCATTCTCTTGTGGCAGAAGATGAGAGTTTTCAGAACCTGATAAAGTTAGGAGTTGCCAGCAATCATGTTTTCTGTCTGGTCAATGCATTTGCAGAAAAGGAGAGCCACACAGATTGTCAGAGAGGAGCAGAGTCGCAAGATCATGTTGGTGGCATGAGTTCCTGATTGAAAGCCTACCTGAGATGCAGCCAGATTCAAACCCTCGGTATCCACCTCCACCTTCCAGTCCTGAATCCTTGCAGTTAATTTTCATTTTTGCTTACTCTAGTGCATGTGGGATATGTGTTCCTTCCAACCTAAATAGCCCTAATTCCGCTAATATAAGTTTTTACCTAACAGAAAAAATTCCTAGTTCTTATTTTAGTTTATTTGGCTTCTAAGAATAAAATGTCCAATATATCCCATATTAATTCTGCTCTTACTGACTGGCAATTAGAAACCATATTCTAGCTCAGTCATGCCACCTTCTGAATGCCTTCCAGATGAAGTTCTGCAGTAAGAAAATCTTGCAGGTCGATCTAAGAAGTTGAATGATTATCAGGATTCACTAAAGAGACTTTACTTCTGGGCATAGAAAGGGGTTAGGAAGAGAATCTGGCAGCTCAAATTTAGGATTGTCAACTATGGATAAATATAAATTGATATGTTTGTCACCCTTTTAGAGGGAATATGTACCATTCAAATCTTAAATTTAGTAGAAGTGTTTAACATTTTCCATGCGCTCATTTAAATATTTATACAAATTCTGTTCCACATACACCACCAAATTATAATATTTATAGGTAAAAGATGGCTCAAATTACTTTTGAAGCAGTACATTAATTTAAACTTGAATGTGCAGTTACAATTCAACATTTTCTAGAGCAAAAATTGAAAGTATAATAAAATGATACATTTTAATTATACTCAAAAAAAGCATAGTGATGGCAATGCTTGATAACGATTCAAGTCTATTTTAGAGAGATACAAGTACAAGCCATGCAAACATATTTAAACACATCTTTCCTACTATATATAAGATGTTAAGTAGTTTGCAGTATGTAAACACTATCAACCACAGTGTACGCAGTGTAATTAGGCTACAGAAACGAACATTTAACAGAATATCTTAATTTATGCTGGAGAAAGGCAAGATGAAAACAAAAATCAGATGAACACCAGATTTCTTTGCCTTTTCTTTGAAATAGATGTCAATATTTGTCAAAGTACAAATTGGGCCACCATAGTAAGGAGATATTGCCTTCAGGGCATGGGGAATTCCAGAAGTCCAGGGTAGGGTGAGGAAAATAAAGGAAGGACATCTTTGTTTTCTGTTCCTCATGGAATAGACAGCATTGGGGCTTGGTGTAAGTTAAACCTTAGCCTACATAAATTATTGCAAAACTTTTTGTTATCTACCTCTCTTTCTCCTTCCCTGATTTCTTCTTCTTCTTTTCAAGTCCTGTAGTTGTTGATTCAAATTCTAAAATCAGGAAAATCTTTCTGATTTGGTGAGTATTGATGAGTTTTTTTTTTTATTTTTATAGTTTCTGTCAATTTCAGTGCTGCCATTTTATAATTTTTCTACCACTATGGATTCCACTTGAAGGCCAAATGGAAAAGCAGACAGTTCGTCTGTAACCATAATAATTTGACGTTAGTGTGGAATATTAACAACTTGGCTGTGATGAGCCTTGGGTGGACTTTTGTTGCACTAGTCAACTCACCTTCTCATCTCCATCAGGTTTTCCTGCAGGTAACCATGACAGCACTTCTTAGTTTTCATAATTAGGGAGGCTGGACAGTATCATTTTCGAAGAACAAATCATAGAGGCTGGGGTAGAGCAGCCCCTTCCCCTGATCCAGAACACCAACTGGCCTGGTGATCCGTCTTCTGTTGATTGAGAAGTTAATTCACCATAGTTCCTAAAGGTTTGGGATGCTTATGGACCATACCATCTGCAAGGTATTCAATGGATGGCCCAATAATTCACTAACATCTGTGATTTAGTGGGTGTTTGAAATGCAACGTCTATGGGGTTTTTAACTAAAGCCACACTAAGTCTGTTTTATTCATTAGGTGAACTCCAGAACCTGTTTGTTAAATTCATTTTTGTGTAATCATGACCAGACTTAAACTTGGGATTAATGTGAAATAAGCACTTTTTTTGACAGTAGGGATATTTTTCAGTCTATATTATCAAATTTTCCCCTAGTAGGGTAGCATTTTATGTGTCTCTTGAGTGTCCTACAAACTCCCACTCTTAATGGTGTGCTCATGGTGAAATTGATGTGTTATTGCACTGGTGCTCCATGTGCTATTATAATGTTTTAGGGCTGTAAACCATTTTTAAGCTGGTGTGTGTGTGAGACAGAGAAAGAAAAAGAGAGAGAGAGAAAGTGAGTAAGAACTCCAAAGTCCAACTAGGGTAATATAGCCCTACTAATTATATTGATCTAATTAATCTAATTAAATTGCAGCTAGATATAATTTGTGTATGTCATTTTTCTACATTAACATTAAGTAAACCTATTCTGCCTGTCCATGCATTTTATATGCAGTATTTTCTTTAGCACCTCAAGGACTTTGGGTATTAGAACAGGGTAGAATTCATTTCAACAGCTTAGTAAAACAGGATACTGAAAGACTAGAAGAATTTGAAAGATGAGCAACAAAAGAAAGCACACTTCTGTTAAGCAAAACATTTTGGATATTTGAAAGTGTAATTATGTTCAGGGGAAAAAAAACAGTTTCCCACCCCTACTTCTCCCTCACATGCTTTTTTTTTTTTTTTTTTTTTTTTTTTTTTTTTTTTTTTTGCTTTTGGCATTTATTAGGATACTCCTTTGTTTTATTGTTGATGAAGGTATAGAATACATCAAACACACACACACAATTATGTTTTAAATTGTCTGTGGTAATATCTAGAATATTTGAATATTTTAAATAAAACTTTAAAAAATTAGGATGCTTCATTATGGAAAAAATGGCTGATGGAAATAATATCAAAGTCAATAAAATATTACAAACTTAACAATAATTGTTAACTGATAGGGGAATTACAATATATTAGACAATATTCTCAGAGTAGATATTAATCTACTCAGGGTAACCCCATGAGACAGGTATTGATATTTTTCTTATTTCACTGAGGCACAGACTATTTAACTTGCAAAAGTCTAGGCTGTCATGGAGCTGTAGAACTGAAATTCGAACCCAGGCAGTCTGACTTCAAAGTCCAAATCTGAGCTCTTAAGCATAAAGCTATGCAGCCTCAAAACAAAACAAAGCCTGTTATTTAAGCCCAGAATTCCATAGCATTGAGACACTCTGCAAGCTTTCTTTTTATTTATTTATTTATTTATTTTTGAGACCGAGTCTCTGTTGCCCAGGCTGGAGTGCAGTGGCACTATCTTGGCTCACTGCAACTTCTGCCTCCTGGGTTCAAGCAATTCTCCTGCCTCAGCCTCCTGAGTAGCAGAGATCACAGGCATGTGCCACCACGCCCAGCTAATTTTTGTAGTTTTAGTAGAGACAGGGTTTCACCATGTTGGCCAGGCTGGTCTTGAACTCCTGACCTTAGATGCCTCAGCCTCCCAAAGCTCTGAGATTACAGGTGTGAGTCAACATGCCTGGCTGCAAGTTTTCTTTAAATAAATTCCAACAGAAAATAAGCCTACGTAGTACATGCCTCTAGGAAGTGTCCTAACCTGAAAATTTAAAGTGTTTTAAGGATGACTTACGGTGGCAGAGATTAGCAAGCAGAGCATGGATAAGGGATTTTTTTTTTTAATACTGTGACTTGGAAAACAGATGTTATTTCAAATTCTTATGAGTATAGAAATTACCTGGTAACTGTGAATGCGTGGGAGTGTTGGGAGATGGTGAGTATCAGCCCTGGGAACTGTAAGAAAAGTCGGGCAAATATGGAAGTGTGGACATTTCCACTAGATACATGACTACGGGAACAAATGATGCAGGGTACCCAAGGCAGCCCTGCAAATCAGTGCCTCAAGGAATGAAATAGCCTCAAGGGCAGTTAATGGAAGGCAGGAACTCCATAATCCACCCAGGAAGGAAAAGGGATGGAACAGTTTAGGCTGCAAAACTGACAGAGAAAACATTTCATTTGAAGTCTCGTTTTTCTTTGCTGATGGAAGACAAGGGAATTGGAGAGGCTTAGCTCTCACAGGGCTGCCATAAACAGAGACACACCGATGATGTTTCAGCTATCTATGGCTGCGTAACAAACCACCCACAACCTAGTGGCTACCAACAACAACAATATTTGCTCACAAATATGATGGCCTCCTGCTCTGGGCTGTTCTCAGCTGACCCAGGCTGGACTTGTTCCTGCCTAAGCAGTGGGTTGGTGGATCTGATGGAGGTGGGCAGATTTGTGGGGACGTCGATCATGTGGTGGTCAGCTGATTTTCATTGAGGGTGACGGGAGGACTGGGCCGCCACCTCTCCTCATCCTGCAGGCTAGCCCAGCGGTGGTCCCGTGACACGGGGTTCAGGGGCGCTAGAGGGATAGGACACTGCTCTTGAGTGAGGCTTGCAGATGGTGCACCATCTCTGTCACAGCCTCTGGATCCAAGCAAGTCACCGCGTGGAAGATTCCAGGCATTTGAAAATGACTTCACTTTCGATAGGAGTTGCTACCCAGTCTTGCAACAGTTTTGGTTATCCATTCACTATAAACAAGGAGGCAGAAGCACCAGCAGCTGGACTTTCCTGACGCAAAGAGGTTTTTCCTCAGCGAAGACATGCTTCAGCTGAACAACAAATCAGTCCGTTGAACATTCTTTCTGTTGAAAAAGATGATGGAACTCTGTGACGTTTGCTTCTTCAGTATCCTTTCTTCTGATATGAAGAATCCTGGTGTTGAGAATTCCTTCTGATTTTACCTTGGGGGTACTAGCCTTCCCCAGTCTCTCGTTTTTATTATTAATAGAATGCATTGATTCCACCCTCTTGTTCCAAAAGTGGGCACATTTCCCATGCTTGATAACAAAGCTTGGCACTCCCATAGTCATAGGGCCCAAGGTGGTTCAATCGGAATCAATGCTAGGATGCTGGATGGTGCTATTGGATGAAGAGTACTTTCTGCCGAGTTTGCTAAGAATGGTAGACAACAAACCTCATGTCTGGAGGAGGGACCTGCCTGAGAAGGAAGAGTGAAGAAAGAAATCAGGTCCTCCCCAGGCGGTGTATCTGGACCTAAAGTTCTTCTTCTTTTTTTTTTTTTTTCCAATTATACTTTATGTTCTGGGATACATATGCAGAACGGGCAGGTGTGTTAAACAAGCATACACGTGCCATGGTGGTTTGCTGCACCCATCAACCCATCATCTACATCAGGTATGTTATCCCTCCCCTAGCCCCCCGCCCATTGACAGGCCCCAGTGTGTGATGGTCCCCTCCCTGTGTCCATGCGTTCTCATTGTTGAGTTCTTAATGTGCCTCCTGACATTTTCTGTGACAGGAGCCACTGAGTTCCTTCTGTATGTTCGGTTCAATTCAATTTCAGTTTCTGTCACTTGCAGATAAGTGTCCTAATGTAAGATAAGATAAAGAGGTAGATTAGATGAAGGTATAAATATAAAAGGATTCATATGAAACAAGAAAATAAAATTAAGGTAAACAATGATAACGAAGTTTAATACAGAAAAGATCAGAATTTAAATATATCGTTAGTATATGAAGAAACATCTCAGGATGAAGAATAAAAGAACAAACAAGATAAATAAAAAAGAGAGGCAAGAATGAATAAGGCAGAAGCAGCAATCAGGAACACAACTGTGGGAAAATGAGTTAAAGTAAGCTCTGATGCCTTAAAGATGCTTTTTGTTCCTAGTGCAAATTACTGAGAAGTTGAGTTTTGAAAACAAAGAAGAAAAAGCTGGAGTTGAAGAAAGAGAAGAAGAAAATAATGCAAAAGTCTAGATAGAAAAACAACAATCACAAAGACCATCCCTACTAAAACATTACCTACTAAATGAAGGGAAGGCAGGGCTACCCTCCACGCATTAAATCCTAGGAGAGGAGAGCACCACATCTCTGGGACTCAGAGCTGGTGCACAAGAAGTGGCCAGAGAAAGGAAATACTGCTATGTAGTAACTGGATGCCTAGCAAAGTTGTTCCATTGATAAGATTATAGGAGGAAGGAATTAAATAAACTTATCTCCCACCATTTCCCTTGTAAAAAAGTAACCTTGAGAATTACACAGGAAATTATGGTGAATTTTAAAAGAAGCAGGAATGAAACAAGGGGTAGAAAGGTTTATGGCAAGCAATGGGACCACACAGACATGTAACTGTAGAACAATTGCTATAGTCATAAATACTTTTCAAAACAAAACTAAATAATCGTGACTCAAAAAGACATGATGCATACTGATATTCGTATAATTGTGAAATTTTAAAAAAGGGTCTAAAAATCCAAAATAATTTCAATCTAAAAAGGGAGGAAGTGAGAAATGATTATCAGAGGAATATTCTTTGACTGCTAAATTCTCCATTGGACTAATCAGTAATTATTTACTTCTTGAGGTTGATAAATATGATACATTTTGGCAATAAAGCAAATCAGTTTCAGAAATAAAAACAAGATTTGTAAACATCAAATCTCCAAAGTGCCAAATTAAGAATTGAAAAAAAATTCAAACATCTCTAAGATAGAAAATAAAGGACAATAAAGCTGGTTGGAAACAAATTTATTCACGACAAAATTATCAATAATGACATTGACTGTAGAAGTGTTTACTGTTGCATGAAAAGATATGGATGACCAGACCAGGTCAAGATATAAAATCGAAAAGTATTTATTCAAGTCACTGAGTCTTGCACCAGAGAGATTCATGGTGAGCTTGCTCTAGGTGTGTGTTACAGCAGGAAACAGAGCAAACAGCAATCTCTGCATGCTTGGATCATACATTTTAGGGGGTTCAAGAAACAACAAACGTCATAAATATCTAAAACATGAAAAAATGCTAGAAAGTGATAAGTGATATGAAGAAAAATAAGGCAGAAAACAAGGGAAGGGGGTGAATAGAGAGGAGGCGTAATCTGAATTAGAAGGGGCTGGGAAGTTGTCACTGTGAAGCTGTCATTTGAGCAAGACTTGAAGCTGAGGGAGTGGTGAGATCAGTGGGAAAAGTGGTCCAGGTGGAGGGGTGGCCTGTTCAAAGGCCCTGCAGAAGGATGGCGCTTGGCAGCCATGGGGCTAGTGTGGACGGCAGAGTCGCAGGAGCTGAAGTCTCAGATGGGGTAGGGCCTAATTTACAATGAGCCTTGTCTTTATTCTAAGTGAAACGGGAGAACCAGGGCAATGCAAGCGGGGCAGTGCCATGGCCTGGCATACTTTTTAGTGCAGTGTTCTGGCTGCTAAGAAGCAAGGGGGCTTTGAGGAAGATTTGGTTGCATTACAGGTGAGTCATATTCTAGGTATAGTATTTTAGTAGAGTATGTATTAGTTTCTTGTGGCTGCCATAAAAATTTGCTATAGAGTGAGTGGCTTGAAATAATACAAGTCTGTTCTCTCGCAGTTCTGGAGGCTGGAAGTCTGAAGCCAAGTTGTTGACAGGGTTGACTCCATCTGGAGCTCTGAGAGAGAATCTGTTCTGGCTTCTCTCCTAATTTCTGCTGGTTACTGGCCTATTGGCTTCTGTGGCTTGTGACGACATCATTCCAATCCCAGGGTCCATCCTTCCATGGCTGTCTTCCCTCTGTGTGCTCTACACATCTCTGTGTCCAGATCTCCCTCTCCTTTCACTTAGAAGTCATTGGAACAATGACAACCCTAATTGAGCACAACTTCAACTTAACTGGATCACATCTGCAAGACCCTATTTCCAAAGAAGGTCTTATTCATAGATACCAGGGGTTAGGACATGGAGATTATCTTTTGGGGAGACAAATTCAACCCAATGCAAAGCATAGGGATTTTTTGTGAATGAATGAAATGTGAGATGTTAGAGAAAGAGAGAAGGCAAAGGGGACTTTAGGTTGTGGTTCAGTCTGGCAGAACTATGGAGGTATGCAATTGCCATGGACTGAGATGGTGGTGACCATAGGAACAGTCCATAGGAGGGTCTAGAGGGGGTTTTGTTTGCTTTTCCACTTCCATATGGCTGGCTATTGGATACCATAGTGGAGATGTTGAGTAGGCAGTGGTCTACAATAAATGAATGATCACAATATGAGAAAGCAGAGGTTTATAGACATAGAAGGAAAGTAGCAGTGGGGTAGAATAATATGCACTTTTTTTTGCTTTATATAAAGAAGTAAACATTCAAAGTAATTGTTAAGTATGTACTGAATTCTGTTTTCTTAAGATAGAATCCACTTTTTTTCCCCAGTGCCCATGGAATATTTACCAACATTGACCAAGTTACAAAATCTCAATACATTTCAAAAAACAAGAAATAGAAAACATGTCAGTGATATAAACAAACACTTGCTCTGTTAAATATCAACAATAGGCTGAGGCGGGTGGATCACGAGGTCAGGAGTTCAAGACCAGCCTGGCCAACATGGTGAAACCCCGTCTCTACTAAAAATACAAAAATTAGCCCGACATGGTGGCAGGAACCTGTAATCCCAGTTACTTGGGAGGCTAAGGCAGGAGAATCTCTGGAATCTGGGAGGCAGAGGTTGCAGTGAGCCGAGATCGCACCATTGCACTCCAGCCTGAGCAACAAGGGCAAAACTCCATCTTAAATATATATATATATATATATCAACAATAATTAGTAGAACATTTAAAGATCAGAAGAATCCTGCATACCCTTCTTAATGTGAAAAAAATGTGTAACTTCATCTATTAAAAGAGAAATGCAAATTTAAACTACATGGAGATTCATTTCTCCTCATTAGATTGTATGTCTAAGATACACAACCCGAAGTTTAAGAACATACTGGTGGAAAAGCAAACATTCACATGTATATAGAATGTATAGAGATAATTTGTCAATACCTAACAAAGTTATGTATACCTTTACCCTTGAGCCCAACAGAACTGTCTCAAAGAATCTAAGTCAAAGGTATACCTCCACAGATATGAACAAACTTAAATGCAAGGAAATACAATTCTGTAAATAATATATCAGGAGCAACCCCAATATCCGGAAATGGTGGCTGGCTCAATAAAGTATGATTTTACTACACTATAGGGGATTGGCAGCTTCAAAAGCATGAGCAGGATCTCTTTATACTCATTTCCTCATACAGACATGAAGTGAAAAAGGCAACATACAAATCACTGAGTATATTATGCTATCTTTGTGTGAGAAAACAGCAAAAATAAGATGGGGATGGAAATGAAGCTTTTAAATATAATATTGATTTATGTATCATATAAATGTTTGAATATAATTAAAAAGGAAAACAAAACAAATTTAAATAGAAAAGAGGTTAAAACAAATAATCCTAAGGGCATATTCAATTGAACTATTTCAAGTGGCATTTGAACATAAAACTCTACTGCAAAATGCCACTGGGAAATGTTCTTAAAAATAAGGCAGTAACAGCCAAGTAGTCTTAATTTTTACTCAGTAACTATGTTTAGTCATAATGTTGGTATGGTGAACTTTAAATAATTTACACATATCAAATAATAAAGAAAACATTAACATTATGATTATCTCCCTGTTTACCCCTTACCAATTAGACCTGTGAGCATTGATACCCCAACAGCAACGAGCACCTCTTGTACCCAGATTATGGTTACTAACACCATTCCCTATTGAAAGGAACCAAAGTTTCTTGAATAGTTAATTCAAGATCTAAGGCAGGTAAAGTAGAAGGCGAGCCTGGGAATCTTGTGCCAGAAAGTGAGGAAGTGCTTGCGGACTAATGGAGGAGTCACAGACATGTAATGGGCCAGCCCAAAGAGATTCTTATTAACCATATTTGGGAAAATTTAAGCAATAAGAAGAATAATTAGTTTAATTTAAAAATATAGAATATATGAAATCCATGTGTCTAAAGATACTCAGAATATATGTGTATATTCTCTTTCTCTCTATGTATATATCTACATATACACATATTTTCAATGTATATATCTACATATACACATACTCTTTCTCTCTATGTATATCTATCTATACACACACATAGAGAGGGAGGGGGGTACAGGGAGGGAGAGAGAGGAAGATATTTCAATCAATTGCCACCACTGGCAGTGACTCTTACATCATTTTATAACTCCAGTTGAAATAATTTATTTAGGCAAGGATCATAATTAGATGCTAGTGCCATAAATTACCCGTCACACCATGACAGATTATTTTCTAACTGAAAAATGTACCTTGAGAAATAACTAAACTTTGCATCACTAAAAGTTGAACACGTGACGTCACATTCCTCCTTGTGTGTTAGAATATGAGATGTCTCAACACCTATGATGTATTCTCGCCAAAAATGTTGAACCTAAATCCAAACAAGCCTTTACACCTAATTTTTGAGTGTATAGAGAATACATGGGATAGAAACACATGTTAAACAACATCTTTAGATAAATACAGAATATAAAACTTTCTTAACTAAACCAGAATATGAAACATTGTGTGAGACTTATAACTAAAAAATATGTCATGAAGGAAAATAGAGAGTTCAGGACCTGTTCTAGATTGAAAAGACTAAAGGGACATATCTAATTATATCCAATACAAAACCTTAGTTGGAACGTAAAGTATTTGAAAAGCTTACAGGACATCATTAGTACAACAGAGGGAATTTGAATATAAACCCTATATTTTATGGTATTAGGAATTATTGCTCATTTTATTAGGTATGAATTGCTCCTATATTGGAATAGAGCCCCTTTTTAGGAGTTGCATGTTTAAGTGTTTGTTGATGAAGCCACATTATGCTTGGAAAATGCGAAATATTCACTTGTCAGTTAAGTTGGTGTGTATATATGTGTTTATTTTACCATTCTTTCAATTAGTGCTTAAAAGATTTTTTACTATAAATATTTTTAAAAAGTAACATGACATACAAGTTTGTTAGTGAACAAGATATCTCGTGGAAAATGAACAGTGTGCTTGGAAAATATAAATTCCTAAAATTAGTTCAGGAGAAGTGAAAAGGCATGAAAGGTAAATAACTGGGTAAGACCTTTACAATATTTGTGAAGGACTTACCCCTCAAATTGCTTTTGGTTTATCACAAAGAAAGGAAAAATATAATGAATTATAAATGATCATAGAGCAATTCCAAGTGATGAAAATATTTTTAATTTATTTTATAAAGATTTTATACTCTGATATCAAACCCATCAATTATAGCAGGAATTAAAAAGAAAGACAAAAAGAAAAAAAGTCTAAAAATATAAATGTAGAAATCCTAAATGGAACATTGCAAAATTAATTACAGGCATAGTTAATATTAAAAAATAAATAATCTAATTTATCACCTTCCTATGGAAGCCACATCTGGGTTCAGACATAATTCTTCACATTCTGGTTTTATCACCTACCAGATACTGAGCCTACTTAATTTGGAAAAAAAAACATAAAAAAGCGTATTTTTGTCCTCGAATTAAATGAAATATACAGCAGTTAGCACTTTGTCTGCTAGGGATAAACAAATGTTGTTTACAATTACTAGTATCTTAAGGGAGAAAAACATGTAATACTTTGACAAATGTCCAAAAGATATTAATACATTGTAATAACCTTACCAATTAAAATTAGAACTCTGTGTAGCCTAAGAGTAAGAAGATACTGGGAAAAGAATATCTATTTCCAACTAAAAAACATCATTGTACTCAATGTGCAATATATTTGATTAAAAAGCCAAGAATTAAAAGAATGTGCAAGAAAAGGAATAAGATATTTTCATTTTTATTACTATTTAATATTTTCCAGGAAATTCTAGCCATAGTAATAAGATAAGAAAATTAAAGAATATGCCATTAGAAAATTAAGGGAGATATTCATTATTTTTCCATGACTGTTTACCTAGAATATCCCAGGGAATGAAGTTCATACCTTATAATTAACCATTTTTTTCCCCGAATCTCTGCTTTCATAAAGCATTTTCCAGTATATTTCCCTTGGATTGTTATTTCTCTGAAATAAATCACACATTAAAAAAGTAGCTCAATAGTCAAATTCATGTGAGACTAAATTCAATGGCCTATTCTTGAAGTTTCTCAATGCAAACTCGTTTATTCAACATTCTTTGAAGTTCTATATCAAGATGAGTAGAAAGCTCTAAATAATGTACTTAGATTATTTTCTTAATCAACAAATATTTAATATCTTCAGTGTGCTATTTGCTACAGTGACTGCCTTGCAAAGCTTATGGTTTAGCTCACGAGAGACAGAACGTAATCCCATAATGATATAAACAAAGGTGAAATAGCAACTGTGATGAGGTCATGAGGCATGCAGGGACTGTGACAGCTTCTCCAGAACAGCCAAAAACTGCAAGCATTTCACGTTCAAACAACAGTCTGTGCCAAGGACCTTCGGTAAGCAGGAGCATGGTGAGAGTCTGCCACACCAGGGAGTGTGCAGAGAGTGAGAACACGCTGAAGGCAAAGGCGGAGAGGGATTTCAGGTGACTTCAGGGAAATGCCCTCTTAATTCTAATAGCAATGGGAAACAATTAGAACCATTGAAACCTGAGGCTGGAAGAATAAGTTTACATGTTTAAAGGGCTACTGTTTTCAATTGAAAATGAATTGATAATAAGAAAAAAGAAAGGAGATACAAAAAAGTATGCTAACGGACACTTAGGCAAGAGAAAAATTAGACAAGACTGTGATGTGGAACTGCAGGAATCATATCAGGAAATATCAAAGACATTTTAGATATGATCAGAGAAAGGAGATTTGGGTACAAATAGGTCTGTAGCTTGAAGCCAGTGACATAACAAAAGCAAAACATCTCCGTGTCTATTTTCCCCTATCTTCTCTGCCAAGGAGCATTCTCAAACTGAAAAGGGTAAAAATGAACGTTGCTTCAGGGTAGCTGAAACCAGGCTTCAAGGCAACCTGGTGCAAGAATGGATAAAGAGCACCTGGCAACTCTAAATAGTTCGACTCCTGGTTTATATATGCCTGTGTAACAAGGAGACTTAAGTAAGAGATGAACTGCATGTGGACCCACCCTGGAGGGAGGTCTGGCAAGTGGAAGGGGCTGCAAGGGAGAGAATAGGCAAATATCTGACTTTCAGAAGGAGTAATAGGGAAGGTAGGATTTATGAAACAAAGCTTGGTGAACTTGGTTTCAATCCCGAAAATAATTCTGTAATGAATTTTAAAGCATCTGTAAATACACAGGAGAAGGTTTCATTGCAGGAAGCCACAGGAAGTTTGTGGAGAACTAACGATGTCTGGTTAAATTCAGTCCCTCTGTTGAAGGGATTGTTAAGCTGAAAGAACAAGCACATTCAGCGGAGGGCCTGCCATCCACGCCAGGAGACCGTTTAGGAAGACTGTGGGTGTCCTGGATGTCAGCACCGGGAGACTGCAACTGCTTCCCAGGAAATGTGCTACATCGGGTGATGCCTGAATGAACGGTTTGTGGCAGAGATGAAAGAGCATCCCACAGTCTCCCTCCTGCTCCTCTTTCTTTTTTTAAAAACTAACTTTTAAAATTTGTGTGAGTACATGGTAGGTGTGTATATTTACAGGTACATGAGATGTTTTGATACAGGCATGCAATGTGAAGTAAGCACATCATGGAGAACAGGGTATTCATCTCCTCAAGCTTTTATGCTTTGAGTTACAAACAATCCAACTAGGTTTCTTAAGTTATTTTAAAATATACAATGAAGTTATTTTTGTAACCACAGGTTCCATAGGGGCAACTGTGGGACTTGAGTATGGACAGATTTTGGTATCTCCTGGGAGCACTGAAACCAATCCCCTGAGGATACCAAGGAATGACTAGATAGAGAGAGAGAGAGAGAAAGGATATAGATAGATGTGTGTATTGTGTGTGTATATATAAATTATATAGATCGGGGGTGTGTGTGTGTGTGTGTGTCTGTGTGTGTATGTGTCTACCTGGAACGTATCTATCCCTACCAGTGTTTCCCACATCGTATTTCATTATTCATATATCTTGCAGCTCATTCTGTATCAGTGCATATCGCTCTGTCTCATTCTTTTTGTTTGTTTCAATTTCTGTGGAGAGAAGAGATAGGAGGAGGGGAAAGAGAGACAGAAGAGGGGGAAGGAGGAGGACGGAGGAGGGAAAACAAGGGTTACAGCCAGGGTGTTCAAGTAACCCTGATTTGACTTCATAATGGTCCCAAAGCACAAAGCCCTGTTGTGCTATTAAATAATAGGTTTTATTCATTAGTTATTCCTTTTTTTTTTTTGACACAGAGTTTTGCTCTGTTGCCCAGGCTGGAGTGCAGTGGTGCGATCTCGGCTCACTGCAAACTTCGCCTACTGGATTCAAGCTATTCTTATGCTTCAGCCTCCTGAATAGCTGGGATTACAGGCATGCGCCATCATGCTTGGCTAAGTTTTGTATTTGTAGTAGAGATGGGGTTTCAACATGTTGACCAAGCTGGTCTCGAACTCCTGACCTCAAGTGATCCACCTGCCTTGGCCTGTTAAAGTGTTGGGATTACAGGTGTGAGCCACCATGCCTGGCAGGTTTTATTCATTCTTTATATACATTTTTTGTACCTATTTACCATCCTCACCTATTCACACAAGCCCACCTCCTAATACCCTTCCCAGTCTCTGGTAACCATCCTTTTACTCTCTATGTCCATGAGTTCAATTGATGTGATTTTTAGATCTCACAAATAAGTGAGAACATGTGATATTTGTCTCTGGTTGATTTAGATCTCACAAATAAGTGAGAACATGTGATATTTATCTGGTTGATTTCACCTAAGACAACAGCCTGCAGTTCCATTCATGTTGTTGCAAGTGACAGGATCCCATTCTTTTTCATGACTGAATAGTACTCCACTGTGTGTATGTACCACATTTTCTTTATCCATTCATCTGTTGATGGACACTTAGGTTGCTTCTAAATCTTAGCTATTGTGAACAGAGCTACAACAAACATGGGAGTGCAGATATCTCTTTGATAGACTGATCTCTTTTTTGAGGGGAATGTACCCAGCAGTGGGATTGCTGGATCATAGGTTAGCTCAATTTTTAGTTTTTTAGGAACCTCCGAACTGTTCTCCACAGCGGTTGTAACAGTGAACATTCCCACAGGGTATGAGGGTTCCCTTTTCTTCACATCCTTGCCAGCACTTATTATTGCCTGTCTTTTAGATAGAAGCCTCTTCTTTAACAATAGGCCCCCTGCTGCTTCGCCTTCACCCAGCTGGAGAAGGAATGTTCCCATCTCCCTCCAGTGTAGTGAGACATGTGATGGAGTTGCAGCCAGCAGAAGGTGAAGGAAGCCATGTGAGCAAACTCATAGTCACTTCCTTAAAAAGAGTTTGCGTTTAACCTTCTCTTTCCATGCATGTGACCAGGTGAGTCAGCTTTCACCTTGCACAAGGGGTGACACAGCATGACCGGAGGAGCCCTGCGTGATGGCACGGCATCACTTCCCTCCTTTGCTGAGCTGTTCACAGCTGTCCCCCCTCATCAGAGGTTGTGCTCTCCATGGCTTCGGTTTTCTGAGGTCAACCATGGTCAGAAAATATTAAATAAAAATTCCAGAAATAAACAATTCATAAATTTTAAACTGTGCACTGTTCTGAATAGGGTGATGAAGTCTCGCACCGTCCCGTTCTGTCCCACCTGAGACATGTCTCCTCCCTGTGTCCAGCGTGTCCTCGTTGTATGGGCTCCTTGCCTGTTGGTCACTTTGCTGCTGTCTCAGTCATCAGATTCACTGTTGTGCTATCGCAGTGCTTGTGTTCAAGTAACCCTGATTTGACTTCATAATGGCCCCAAAGCACAAGAGTAGTGACACTGGCAATTCAGATATGCCAAAGAGAAGCCAAATATATGCCGAAGAGAAGTTGTTAATTTCTTACTGTGCCTAATTTATACATTAGATCTTATCATAGATATGTGTGTGCAGGAAAAAAAAAAACATGATATACATAGGATTCTGTACTAGCCATGGTTTCAGGCATCCACTGGAAGTCCTGGAATGCATCCTGCACAGATACAGGGTGACTGCTGTACCTAAAGAGAGAAAAGCTCCTTTATTTGTTTGAGCTGCTAGATCACATTGTTAAGACCGTTTTACTTATACCTGTGCTAAATTGAGTGGCTTAGAAACTTTCAGAAATCAGGCTTATTATACATAAGTAAATGAATACACAAATACTGAATGGACATATATAAAAAACATATTTATATTAACTTTCTGAGAATTTCTTCGTGTAAGATCATAGGTTTTATCTTGTTCATGTATTTCTAATGACTTGATATAGAACTTACATCTTTAAAGGAATGCATGATATGTAATGAAATTAAGATATAAAAAAGTTTAAAAATTTGCGACAATAAGATTAATTTGATTATTCACTTTAACAGAAACATAAAGTCTTGTTCATTGATACAAATAAAGTACATTACAAGCAAAGAAGGAAGAAATAGTACGTGACAGCAGTCATTTCAACAACAAGAGTAACAACAACAACAACAACAACAACAACAACACACATCCGAAAAAACAATCTGAAATGCGACGTGGCTAACAGGATTAGATAAGAGCACTTAGTCTTTATTACTGGAACAATCCTGTCTAGAACAATGAAGCCATGTTTTTCAGTCTGCAGTGGGTTTTACACTTCAGAATAGGTATAAATACCAAAAGCAAACGGACACATCTTGGTATATAGTCAAAATTCTATGAAAATGGAATGAAATGTTCCAGAGACAGGGATTCCTCATTCCCCAACTAAGGAACCATCTGGAAGCTTCCTGGTGCTAAGGGATGGGGCTGATGACTACAGGGATTGGGACAGGCAAGTTTAAAGTTTAAACCTTTGTGGCAGCCTTGAGAATTTCATCATTAAGAACAGAGCGGAAGGAACTGTAGGGAAGAAAACCATTTGGAGTTATTACCATAATCAATGCAGCGACAATGACAGCTTAAAGTAGTGTCTGTCCAGTAGGGTCACAGGCTGCATAGCGTTGTTCCTGCTATGTTATGCCAAGAAACTACCCTAAAACCTAATGGTTTGAAAACAACAACCATTTTTAATATCTCATAAAGGGGTGCTCGGCACCATTTAGTTGGCAGCTAGCATAGTCCAGAGTTCCCCAGGCAGCTTCACACTCATGCCTGGCACTGTGGTGAAGAGGGCAGAGGGCGGGCTCCCCTGGGTCCATCTCACACATCCTCTGGCCTCTCCCTCAGGCCTCTCCAACAGTGTAGCCAGATTCCTTACGTATTTCCTCAGGACTCCTGAGCACCAAGGCAGGAGCTGCAGCTCACTCCCAGGACAGCCTGGACCTGGCCAAGCCTCATTCCATCTCTCCTTCTTGTAGAGACACAGGGATCTAGTGCAGATTCAGAAGGAGGGGAACTGGATGTCACTCCCAGATGAGAGAAGCAACAGAGGACTGGTGGCCATCTTTACCACAGAGGCAGGAGAATGAACACTGAGAAAAAGTTATTAGAGTCATGGGAGTAAGAATTCCAGGGACTAATGAGATACTGGTTTCAGCACAGTGTGAATTAAAAGTCACGTTTCAAGGTATTCTTGTAGAAACAGAGCAGGTGGGAGTAGACTCCTCTTTTGAGGTGGAAGATTAGTTTGTATTCTTAAAGCATTATTGGAAGTCTCGGAGGTCAACGTTGAGAGGGGGCTTGTGGATTAGAATATTCTTACATTGAAGCCATCAAGTTAAATTCTTGCTTGCACAATTTATTATCAGTCCAAAGGTTAGTACAGCTTCCACGACAGACAGATTACTGAGAATCCACTGCTTTGAATCAGAAAATAAGTAAATTATGCTTCGTATTTTTAATATAAATTTGAAACACATGTATTCAGACATACTGACAATGCGTAGGATGCAACTGGTTTGATCCTGCAAGTCTTAGTGAAACATGATTGCTTCTTTACACAGTTCATGGTAGAGCTGCTCAGATAGTAGATGGAAAAATATTGCATCTATATGTTTTCAGTTTAAACTAGGTATTTGTTATTTAACTGTTAGTATTTTGAGGTATATTAATCTTGTTTGCGTAATCACAACATTTAAGAATGCTTTCACTTTTTCATAGAAGCCTGCTTAGAGAAATTATTTCTCTCTACTATTGATTGCATCTATGCATACACCAACGTCCAATAAAAAGATACTTTATTTTAAGTGCAACAAATATCTCATCCTTATAAATTTTTGAAAAGTCTTTGATTTTCTTGGTGTAACATTGTGAATTATTTAGTCTTGTCCTGAATCCAGCATTGGAAACAGGAAACTCCAGAATACTCCTAGGGGCACTGAGATGGCCAAGCGAACAACAGCGTTTGTTTTTCCCTAAAAGTTGACCCGCAACAGGGGAAAAGTCTTGCATCTGGGAAAAAAATCTGATTGGCATGGAGATGTGTATGACCTTTCTCCTTTTATATAATCAAACGTGGCAGCGATCCAAAGCAGTTGAAAGTAAACCTAACAGCACTTTGACTTTTAAAATTACTATTTTTAATTCAACCAAAGTTAACCTTGGTGATTATTTTCACTCCTCAAGTAAAAGATGATAGTAAGAAAAACGCTGTGAGGTGGATGTTGCTATTCCCACCCTACAGATGGGTAAATACTCATTTGAAAGTTAGTTGTTCAAAGTTGTTATTTTGGAAGTGCTAGAGCTAGTATTTTAACTTGATAGCATTTGAACCTGACATGTTTGACTTCGTAAACTAAACTCTTTCTTCTACACAGAGAGTATCTTTTTATTAGGTCAGGAGGAAGGACTCTAGTTTCATTGCTATAGATTTTTTCCACATTGTATCATAATTGCATCCTTACAGTGACGACCCTTTCTTTCTCCCAGATATCTAAACACAAAAGGTGTAAAGGAATAGTGACTTATTGGTTAGGTACATATTGTTCAGTCTTGAGAGATTCAGACAAACAAGAATTAGTGATGCAAAAAGAAGTTGAATCTTTGTTGCTTTCTCCTTTCCTAACACTGAAAATGGGAACTCATAATAGAAAACCTGAAACTGCTGTCTTTTTTGGGGGACGCTCTGACTTCACTGGCTTCTTGGGTTGCAGAATAAGTCATGCTATGGAAAATGGAGTCTGTACAGTCCATTTGAGAAACAGGACAAGAAGTGGAGCTGGAGCTCACAGGGGAGAAAGGCGTCTGTTCATGGCATTTTAATGTTGTAACATTAACTAAATGCATCGGTCTGATTTCATGGTTGGACTCTAAGTAGTTCTGGAAATAATGCCATAGCGAACAGTCAATGAACATTTGTTGAATTGACCTGAAAGAAAAACATTATAAATAAATGTAACTTGGGTGGTCTTATTGGTTACTGCTCAATTCATTAGATATCATAGACAATCCTTTCCCAATTACTAGTTACTCTAATAAGTACATGATGAAATAAAACTTTAGAGTAGCACTTTCAAGTCAGCAAAATCATGCCACTCCTGTTAGCTATATAAAGGAACTTGTGGAATACTAATGATCCCACTGAAAATAACTAGAAAATGCAGAAAAATACAAATAAAACAAGCTAATTGGTAACTCTACATCCTGGTCAGTATTTGTATTATCAGTTGTTTGGACTTCACCCATTCTAATATTTGTTTGCTGATATCGTGTTTGTTTATTTGCAATTCCCTAATAACACAATGCTGAGCATCATTTACATGCTTATTTGTCATTTGTACGTCTTCTTAGGTGAGATATCTGCACAGGTCTTTTGTCCATGTTTTTATTGAGTTTTATTTTTTAGTGTTAAGTTTTAAGTGTTCTTTGTATATTTTGAATGCAAATCCTTTAACAGATAGGTGTTTTGCAAATGTTCTCTCCCAGTCTGTGGCTTGTCTTTACATTTTCTTAACAGTGCATTTTGCAGTGCAAAAATTTTCAATTTTAGTAAGTACAAGCTAACATTGTTCATGGATTATGCTTTAGTGTTGTATCTAAATATTCATCAAACCCAAAGGCAGTTGTATTTTCTCCTGTTATCTTCTAGAAGTTTTATAGTTTTATGTTTTACATTTAAATCTATCTTCAATTTTGAGTTAATATTTATGAGGGGTATAAGGTTTCTGTCTAGATTCTTTTTTTATATGGATGTCCAGTTGGTCAAACACCATTTGTTGAAGAGGCTATTCTTTCTTCATTGATTTTTTTCCCCCTTGGCGAAAGACTTGTTGACTGTATTTATATTGGTCTACTTCTGGGACTCTCTATTCTGTTTCATTGATACACTTGTGTGTTCTTTCACCAATGCCACACTGTTTTGATTACTATAGCTTTACAGTAATTTTTGAAGTTGGGTAGTGTTAGTTTGCTAACTTTTTTCTTCTTCAGGGTTGTGTTGACTTTTCTTTCTTTTTCTTGTCCATATAGGCTTTAGAATCAGTTTGTTGATATTCACAAAATAACCTGATGAAATTTTGGTTGAGATTTCACTGCATCTACATATCACATTAGGAAGAATTGACATCTTAATAGTATTGAGTCTTTCTATACATGAACATGGAATAGCTCCTGTTTATTTAGATCTTCCTTGATTTTTTTTCATCAGGTTTTGTAGTTATCCTTATGTAGATTCTATACATTTTATCCTATATTTATACCTAAATATTTCATTTTTGGTGCTCACATAAATGGTATTGCATTTTAAATGTTAAATTACAGTTGTTCATTGCTGGAATATAGGAACACAACTGATTTTTGTGTATTAATCTGTATTCTGCAATGTTTCTATAATTGCTTATTGTTTCTGGGGCTGTCTTTTTTTAAAAAAGGATTTTCTACATAAAAAATTATGTAATCTGTTAGCAAAGACAGTTTTATTTCATGCTTGCCAATCTGTATGCCTTTTGTTTCCTTTAATCTTATTGCATTAACTTCTACTATCATTTTGATGTTAAAAAAAAGTGATGAGATGAGATCTTTGCCTTGTTTCCACTCTTAGGGGAAAGCATCTAGTTTCTCTTCATTAAGTATAGTGTTATCTCTAGGTTTTTGTAGATATCTTTTGTTAGGTTAAAGAAGTTCCACTGTATTCCTAATTTACCGAGAGTTTTTATCATAAAAAGATGTTGAATTTTTAAAGTGTTTTTTATACATACATTGATATGATTGTGTAATTTTTCTTTCTGAGTCTGTCAATGTCATGGGTTACATTAACTGAGTCCTCAATTGTTGAAGTAGACTTGCACACCTGGAATAAATCCCTCTTAGTGATGGTGTGAAGTTCTTTTTATACATCATTAGATTTGATTTGTTAATACCTTGTTCAGGATTTTTTTTTATTTGTGTGCATTAGCAATGTTGGTCTGTAGTTTTTCTTTCTTATAATGTCTTTATTTGATTTTTTCATTAAGCCAATGGTGACTTCACAGAATGCATTACAAAGTGCTCTGTTTCTGTGTTCTGGAAAAAAATTACAAAAGTTTGAATTATCTTTTTAAAAAATGTTCAGTTGAATTCACCAAAACAAATCATCTGGACCTGCTGCTTTCCTTTTCAGAAGATTATTGATTTAATTTCTTTAATAGTTACAGGCCTATTTAGATGATCATTTCTCCTTATGTGAGTTTTGATAGCTTGTGTCTTTCAAGGAATTGATTTATTTCACCTCAGTTACTGTATTTGTAGGTATAGAGTTGTTAATAATATTCTTTTACTTTCTTCATGTTCATGGAATCAGTAGTGATGAACACTTTCATTTCTGATATTAATAATTTGCATATTCTCTCCTTTTCTTGGTTACTTTCACTTGAGGCCTAACAATTTTATTAATTCTCTGGAAATCATCTTGAATAATTACTAATTTTCTCTTGATGTTTATTTCAATGATTTCTGTTCAGAAGCTTTATTATGTATACCCTTCAACTTTGGGTTTTGTTTGGTCTTTTTTTCTAGAGTTTTCTTGTTTTTAAAAATTTATTTATTATTGATACATACTAATTGTCCATATTTATGGAATGCATGTGATATTTTGATACACACACCATACAATGTGTAATGATCAAATCAGGGTATTTAGAATGTCTGTCACTTCAAATGTTGATTATTTCTTTGTGTGGGAACATTTCAAATCTTATCTCCTGGTTATTTTGAAATATATAATAAATTATTATTAACTCTAGTCCTTCTATTGTACTATCAAACACTAGAACTTATTCCTTCAATCTAACTGTAGGTTTGTACCCATTAATCAACCTCTCTTCATCCCTCCCTTCCTAGCCTTTGATAACTCTCATTCTGCTCTACCTACATGGTGAGAACTTAGATGATTAAATTCATCTTTTCTAATGCAGGCATTTAGAGCTATGCATTTCCCTGTAAGAAATACTTTAGCTTTATCTCACAAATTTTGATCTATTTTTTCCTTATTGTTTAGTTGAATAAGCTTATTTTTTGGTTCAGCATACATATGTTCACCTGCACTTGCAAAGGATGCTTATTCTGAGTTGTTTGCAGGGGATTTGCGTATGTCTGTTAGGTCAAGTTGATTGATAGTCATGTATAGATTTGTAAATATCCTTTTAAGTTATTTTACATTGATCTTTCATCTGCACAGAGAGAGAAATAATTAAATCTCTAGACATGATTGTGGATATTTCAATTTTTTATTTAGTTCCATCAATTCTTGCTTCATTAATTTTGATTTTGTTATTATGTATATTGTTATACATTTGCAAACTATGTCTGACGAAGGACTAGAATATATGCAGAACAGTAAAAAACCCTATCAATAATAAAACAAAAGTAATCCAATTGGAAATGGGCAAAAGCCATGAAGAGGCATTTCATATTTTAGGATATATGGATGCAAATAGACACATGAGAAGATGCTCAGTATCACCAATTATCAGGAAGATGCAAGTTAAAGTCACAATGAGATATTATGGTAAACTCAACAAAAATGGTTAAAATAAAAAATGACGACACCAGGTGATGGTGAGGATGCAGAGAAACAGAGTCACTGACATTTCTGGTGGGAATGTAAAATGTTACACCACTCTGAAATATAGTTTGTCGGTTTCTTGTAAAACTGAACATGTGATTACCATATGATCTAGCTATTGTACTCTCTGGCATCTATCCCACAAAAATGAAAGCTTATGTTAACATAAAAATATGTATGGGAATGTCTATAGTATCTTTATTTGTGACAGTGAAAAACTGGAATTGGCCCTAATGGTCTTCAGCAGGTGAATGACTAAACAAACTGTTGTACATAAAATACTACTCTGCAATAAAGGGAATCATTGTTAATATGGCTAGTCCTTTGTCAGGTGTAGTTTGCAAATATGTGACTATATATATATGTGTGTGTGTGTGTGCGCACGCGCGCACGTGCATGTGTGTGTGTGTGTATAACTTGAATGAACCTCTAGGGATTTATGTTGAGTGAAAAAAGTCAATCCCTAACAGTAACATATCCTATGATCCCATTTAGAAAACATTTTTGTAATGTCAGCATTTTATAAGTGGAGAATAGGTTGGGGAAGTGGGAGCTGGAAGAGGCTAGGTGGATGGAGTCACAAAAGAGCAAGATGGAGGTCCTTGTGGTCCTTGTGATTTGGACCTGATCAGTCTTGACAGAGATGGTGCATGGATGACCTACACAGAACTTCATTCACACTCACAAATGGGTACAAGTGAAACTGTTACATTGTCAATATCCTAGTCATGATATTATGCTATGACTTTGCAAAATATTACCATTGGGAAGACTGGGTAAAGTAGACAAATAATTTCTTCATAATATTTCCTAGAACTGCATATGAATCTACAAATATCTCAACAATATTTCAATTATAAAAAGGATTAGTCAAGATATTATTAAATGTTAAAACAATTATTTTAAATATGATTAAAATATATTGTCCCACTATTATTTTTATTGAATTATCTATTTTTTAAAAAATAAAAAGAGAGATAAGATTTACAAATCAGCTAAAATTAACAAAGAAGAAGAAAAAATAATAAAAGTCCCTAACTCATTTTCCTAAGATGAATAAAAATATTGTTTTATGATTTTAGACAAACATGGAATGTTTGTCTATGACTGACTCCTGTAATTAGTCAAATATTGGTTTAAATGTGTTCTTTAAAAACTTGAATATAAGCACTTGTAAATTAGTCTACCAGTAGCAGATGTCTACTTCCCAAATCAACGCAGAATGTGATAGCCACCAGGTCTCTACAGAAAAATAAAGCCAAAACCAAACAAGAACCTAAGCATTAGATTGAAAACTAGAAGGAATTATAAAATGCAAATTCATAAAACGTGAGGATCAGAGTCAGATCAAATCTGAGAGTTTCGTTACGTGTTCAACAGTGCCCCTACACATGTTGAAATCCTAACCACCGGTACTTTAGAATGTGACCATATTTGGAAATAGGATCACTTCAGATGGTGTTAGTTAAATTAAAATGAGGTCAAACTGTAGTAGGATGGCTCCCTAATCCAACATGACAGATGCACTTCTATAAAGGAGCAGTTGAGACACAGAGCACGCTACAGGGAGAACACATGTGAAAGTAAAGGCAAGGACTGGAATGATCTTCCCACAGACCAAGAGTCACCCAAGAGTGCTGGCAACCACCAGAAGCTGGGTGGGAGGCATGGGGCGGATTCTCCCTTACAGTCCTTGGAAGGAACCCTCCCAGTTGTCAGCCTAAGCTCAGCCTTCTGGCCTCCAGATCTCCGAGTCAATCAGTTTCTGTTGTTTAAGCCACTCAGTATGTGGTGCTCTGCTAGGGCAGTCCAGGAAATGAGTATATATGTAAATATTTTATGTGAAAAAATAAAGTACAATGCCTTACACTGTACTATTTTCAACGAGCACATCAAAATGAAATAATTCAGAAATACTTTAAAAAGATGTCTGGAAATACAGGAGACAAAGTAGAGACCAACCAAGAGACAAACAAAACAACCAATAAACAAAAAACAAATACCCAGGAATTGTAATATTGATATCGAAAGCCAAAAGCATTAGTTATGGATAAGAATACCCATTCATATTCTTTATTTTACCAAAAAGTAAAATGTATAAGATGACATATTAGTTATGAACATTTATACAAGTAGTATTGCATCAAAATATGTACAGCAAAGACAAATGAGTAGGTACACAATTCTTTTCTATTTCTTCCTTCCCTTCCCTTCCTTTTTTTTTTTTTTTTTTTTTTTTTTGAGAGGGAGTCTCGCTCTGTCGCCCAGGCTGGAGTGCAGTGACCGGATCTCGGCTCACTGCAAGCTCCGCCTCCTGGGTTTATGCCATTCTCCTGCCTCAGCCTCCCGAGTAGCTGGGACTACAGGCACCTGCCACTATGCCCAGCTAACTTTTGTATTTTTAGTAGAGATGGGTTTCACCATGTTGGCCAGGCTGGTCTCGAACTCCTGACCTCAGGTGATCCACCTGCCTTGGCCTCCCAAAGTGCTGGGATTAGAGGTGTGAGACACCACGCCCCGCCTAGATACACAATTCTTATGGAAGCATTTAAAATAATACCTCCAATAACCATTTATAATAAATCACATAGATAATAAAAAAGAAGAAATGACTTAAACTATTTAATTAAACATACTGAATCAATAGAAATATACAGAAATTTTTAGCCTAGACAGATCATAGTTTCTTTTTTGGCACCTGTGAAATATTTACAACAATTAATCATGTGTTACGTGACAGAGGAGGCTCGCTAAATTTCAAAATTCTGAGATAGTTCAGGCTGGTAGCTTCCTTAGTTGCCTCTGTACTGAAATTACCTGGAAAAAAATGTTTTAAGAATATTCCTGTGCAATTTCCGCCTAGGTCTTTTGTACCCATTTATTGTTTCACCTATTGGATACGCGCTTTATGGCAGACACTGCACTAGGCGCTGAGGACGCTGCAGTAAATAGGAGAAAACCACCCTAGCTTTCATTTGCTTTCACAGAGGGCCAAATGCCATGGAGGAAGTAAGAGGGCAGGTAACAAGGTGTAAAGCAATCGGCGACTGAGGAAATTGTTTGTGGAGTGGTCTGTGAAGACCTTTGGAGGGAGGTGTATCCCCGTGCAGTGGGTGAGTTCAGAGTTGACGGTGACGCTCAGAGTCTCTAGAGAAGATATGTATGAGCAGCGGCCACAGAGGCAGGTAGAGAGACCTCAGGAGAGCTGGAATGGGCCCACCCAGGCAGCCCTCCATGGAGGCAGAGAGAGTAGGAAAAGCCGGTGAGGGGAACCAGCTGGAGAGGAGGGGAAACCGTTTGGTGTAGTCTCCTGTCCTCATGGGAGCCTAGAGGAGAAAGAAAAAGGAAGAGAAAGAAGGAAAGTCCAGAAAGTGAAGGTAGAATGCGGGGCAGACTGGAGACCCCTGATGCGCCTGGCAAGAGCACGTCCGGGTTGGAGAGGCCGGAAGTCCACCCAGAACCCGCTAAAGAGTAAAGGGAAGTTTGTGGGGGGGTGGTTGAGCACTGAGGAATTTTTATTTTTCTACATCTCTCCAGGGTAAGATTTAGATGCAAAACGTAGAAGGAAATGGTGATTGTTAAAGTAATTGAAAGCACTTGGAAATAAATAATATTCTGAATGTACTCTGGATCAAGCAGGCAGTTGAAAAGATGGTCACTGGAGTATTTGAAATATGACAATGATAATAACATCGGAGAGACATTTTCAAAAGCTGCCTACACAGTTTTCAGACTGAAGTACCTGTTTTATTTTCTTTTTATTATTTTACTTTAGAGAAAGAAAAGGATCAATATAAATGCACCAAGGTTTTGTTTCAGGCTTTTAGAAGAAAAAAAAAACACCTAAAACAAATAACGTGGAAAAAGAGACAGAGAGGGAAAAACCCAATAAACTGAAAAATAGTAAGATGGTAGAAATGATAAATTCAAGAGTTTGTCTTTGGGAATAACTTGTGAGGAATGGAAAAGCTCAAGTTTTACAAATGCAGTTAATGATAAAATTATGAAAAAATGACTAAAAAGAAATAGATAGGTGGGAGACTTTCACATGTTACAGGAAGGCACTATGAAAAACCGTATTCTAAGCAATTATAGTCTTGGTAAAAAGGAAACTTTTTTCAAAAATCAAAATTTACAAAACTGGCTGCAAAAGAAGAGAAGAAAAAATACGCAACATCACTAATCATCAGAGAAATGCAAATCAAAACCGCAATGAGATACTGTTTCACAGCAGTCAGAATGGCTATTATGAAAAAAACAAAAAACAATAGACGCTGGTGATGTTGAAGGGAAAAGGAAACATTTATACAGTATTGGTGGGAATGCAAATTAGTTCAGCCATTGTGGAAAGCAGTTTGGAGATTTCTCAAAGAACTTTAAACAGAACTACCATTTGATCCAGCAATCCCACTACTGGGTATGTACCCCAATAAATAAATACATAATTCAACTAAAAAGACATATGCAATGTTCATTGCTTTGGTATTTGGAAAACAGTTAGAATCTTCACAAATTTGACTCCAGATACATTTGCAAAGCAAAATAAATAAATAAATAAAATTAACAAATAAGAGGAAATATAGGTTAATATGTAAAGTAAGGTAATAAATACAGAAACTGGTATAGTTGACTGCCCAAAAATATAAAAGGAGATGCACGTACAAAATAAATCAAAATTGAATGAAACAAGTTGATATATTTAATAGCCACAAAGGAGAAATATTTATGCTATATGAAGAAATCATGCAAGCAATTAGAAAAACCATCATAAACATAGTTGGTTAATGGAGGAAGCACATGGAAAATTTTTATAACCTACTAACAAACATATGGGGAAAGTTAATTATAATAATAATCTAATAAAATTTTATAAATATTTCCAAAAATGATAACACATTGCTGGTGAACATCTGGTAACCAGTGTTAAAGACTGCTGGACTGTTTCAATTACGTTGGAAAACAATTTAGTGATATGCATCAATATCCTTTTACTTAGCATCTTTCTACCTAGTTTTGATTAGGTAAAATTTTGACCTAATTTTGCTTTTGAAATAAATCCTAAGAAGTTACCATAAAATATGAGAAAAATTTTGTGTATAATAATGCTCATAATGGCAAAACAACATTGACTACTATTTAAGTGGCGACAAGCATTGGAGAATGGGAAGTGAATGGGCACAGGACAGAATATTGTGTCGTCACTGCCCGTGATGTTTACAAGGCATTTTCTATAATAGGAGGAAATTCCATCACCAAAGTTTACCTGTTGCAAGGGGACACTGGGGTTCACTTCTTTCCCTTTCTATTTCTCCCTATCTATTTTCCACATTATCTAATGTGATCCTGGGTGACTTCTAGAACAAGAACATGCATAGTTTTGAGGAGAAAGAAAGCCAGCGCCCGAGTGTGTGTTTGTGTAGGTGAGCGTGTTCTCCGGGTCAGACGCGCCTGGTGATGGGAAGACCATCCCACCCTAAGACATGCACATCCAGTGTCAGCGACAGAGCCCGTGAGTGAGTTGTCACGAACGTTGCTTCTCAGGGAGTTAACTGGAACTAAATGTTTGGGATTATTTCTTCAGATTACAGCAATCAAGGCATCCTTCTGAGACCTGCGTTGGAATACCACGTGGAGTCCTTGCTCATCCCCATGAGTGCTTTGGGTTACACTGTGATGTGTCTGCAGCTGTATATGGGCCTGTCGGGGCTGATACAGCAGTCATTCTTTCCAAGAAATCTTTGATCTGCTGAAAGGTGACTACAAAGCTGATAGCCAAGGTACCAACGCAGGGAGAGTTTCACAGTGTGGCATGTTAGAAGGGGCGGTTCCCAGGGGCTGCTTTGCTGAGTGTGTAACAGCTAATTGGGCCTGCTAGAGTCAGCAATTAGCTTGGAGCTGTTCAGAACTTCTGACAGGGCCACCTTTATCTGTAAACGAGTTCTTCATTGAACAATAACGCCGCAGCCAGTCAGGGAGACGTCCACGCAGCGCAGAGCAGGCTGCGAGTGTCAGGGTAGACGGAGCTTTTCCCCGGGCTGTGGAATTCCGATGTCCTCTCCGCAGTGGAGCCCAGCGATCACCTGGCTCCCTCAGAGTGACACTTGGCAGGTCCTTCACGAGAGGAACATCATTTCCCTTAGTCTCAATGACAGAGCTCTTTCTCTGACTAAAGATTACTTATTGGAAAACTAAGGGTGATATTTTCTTTTCAAACAGTGAAGAGACTATAAAAAACTTCACTTCGAAAATGATCTACCAGGGTTGTTTTAATAAGAGTGAAGTTTGGGAAATAAAACTTAGAAACGTTATCTGTGGGAGGTCTAAAAATTTTCCTCGTGCTTTTGATAGTTGAGAAGGGAACGTGTTCGTCTTTGTGTCAGATCCTTAACCTCTTTTTCCATCCTTTTTGTTAGCACTTAAATTGTGAGAAAGAAAACAATGGTCCCTGTTCACAAGAACCCTTTTTCTCCTCCCTAAGAAAATAGCACTTCTACAATGTTACCTTCCTCGAGCTTCATGGCTGAGCTGTGGGTTTCTTTTTAATTTATTTTTATTTTGTTTTTCTTGGGGGGGGGTTGTGGATCGGCTCACCTCAAGTAGGGTGGTCTACTGGCAGAAGGCGTTATCTGGTGTTGGAGGTATGGCTGCCATGTGGGGCCCTTTACACCTGATCTTGGAGTTCAGTGGAGGGGCACGCCCTACCTGACCTGCCAACCACCACTGCCCAGCGAGCCTTTTCAACTTTTTTTTTAAATTATTTTTTTAGAGACAGAATCTCCCTGTGTCACCCAGGCTGGAGTGGCATGGTGATAGCTCACTGCAGCCTTGATCTCCTTGATCTCCTGGGCTCAAGCAAACCTCTTATGTCGGCCTCCCAGGTAGCTAAGAACGACAATTGCATGCCACCACACCCAGCTAATTTTTTAGTTTTTCATAGACATGTGGTCTCTCTATGTTGCTTAGGCTGGTCTCAAATTCCTGGGCTCAAGCCACCCTCCTTGGCCTCCCGAAATGCTGGGCTTACACTGATGAGCCACTGCACCTGGCCTGCCCAGGTGAGTCTTACGTCAGCCTCACCCCATCCTTCCCTGAGAAGTACATCAAGAAGGGAGAGGCACCTCGACAGTCTGTGGATGACAGCTCTATAATTTCAGCATTATTTTAATACAATCAATGTAAGTGCCTTATGTATTTATGCAGCTTCATTTTACATGTGCTTTTCCAGATAATTGATTTGTGCTTGTCTGCTAGATTTCAATAACTTGCCTCTCTTTCTTTTTTTCTGTGTGTTTTTTTTTTTTTTTTTCTGTTTGTCCCCTCCCAGTTGTTCTCTATCCTTGATGGAAAAAAATCCAAAGTACTCCCACTATGCTTTCTGTTCTCTGCAGCCTCTTTTTTGCAAGGAAGCCCTGTCGTGCATGGGAAGGCCAGACGGATGAGATTCTGTCTGGCCCCTCTAGTTAAGCTGTTCCGCACGGTGAGTGTATGGGAACGAGGCTGCTTTGAGCTAACTTTGCCAACGCTCTGCTGGTGAGGTGAGCCAGGGATGAGCCCCTGATGGTGTTCAGGGATCTCCTTCAAAAGCATAAAAGGGAGCTGATTGATGAGGTCTGCGCATCTGTTCACTCTCTCCCACCACAGCTCCTGCCCCAAGTGTGTCAATACCCGGGGGCAAGGGCTGTGGAGGTGGGGAGCAGGTTTAATGGGTGAATTTACTTGCAGTAAAGTTCTTCTCCTTGTCTTGGTCACCATTTGTTCACCAAGAAACTAGCATTTCCTATCCTACTAAAAGTTTACAGTTTTTTTTTTTTCTTCTTCTTCTTTTTGGTGAGCAAGTTTCTGCACTGTTGAGCTGACAGCTGAAATCTGTCCTCCTCCTGCGTGTGATGTCAGCTGTGGGCCAGCCTGGCAGTCTGGGAGAGAAGAGGAGGGGAAAGCTAGGGGGAGAAGGGAGCGTGTTAAGATTGTGACCAGACCGGCTGAAACTGTGTCATGTGTCACAAACCCCACAGCCTGGCAGCTCTCTGTGGAGGGAGCTTTGTCTCTCATGACATATCTAAAGGCTCACGGGAGGCCAACCCGCACCTGTAGCTCTCCTGGCTGATGTGCGACCAGGCAGCCTCCAGAGAGAGAGAGATAGAGAGAGAGAGAGAGAGAGAGGAACGGGCAAGAGCTGAGACTCCAGCAACAGCAGGAAATGGGCTGCGTTGCCGACAGCCGGCTCCACCAAGAGTTATTTCTAAAATCTGGGTTCGAAGACGATGTGCAGTCAGGTACAAACTGACAGACGAACAACTTTCTCCCATCTCGCGGCTGCTCCCTTGTTTACAGTGCTTTCAGACTCCGCGGAAGATTCTCTAAAGGTACCTGTGTGGTGTTTCTCATAAGAGTCCGGACTGCCAAGCACTTCCCGTGTCATTTCTAACAGGTGTGGAAGGTGTAAGGAAGGAGCAGGAAGGAAAAGATAAGACATGAAGAGAAGGAGCCAGGTGGAAAATCCTGGAGTGCAGAAGTGTCTGTCTGAAAGGCTATGATGACCGTGATGAGTAAATTATTTCATTCCTACAATTATACAATAAAACAGTATACAGTTCTTGTGTTCGTAGGAGAACGAATTACTGTTTCTTCATTTCCATTCATTTTCTATTTTTAAAATAAAAACTTTATATAAGCATAGGATACTTAAAAGAACCAAGATACATTTTGGCTTCTATTTATATATGGACATGTTTAAAAACATAGCATTTTTAAATTGGTAAAATAGGTAAAAATAACTGGAGAGGAAGTTTCATACTTGACAGAAATGATGATGAAATATTCAATGCGCCAGGCACGGTGGCTCACGCCAGTAATCCCAGCACTTTGAGAAGCCAAGGCAGGAGGATCACTTGAGGTCAGGAGTTCGAGATCAGCCTGGCCAACATGGTGAAACAAAAATTAGCCGGGTGTGGTGGCCGGTGCCTGTAATCCTAGCTTCTCGGGAGACTGAGGCAGGAGAATCACTTGAGCCTAGGAGGCCGAGGTTGCAGTGAGCCAACATCGCACCACTGCACTCCAGCCTGGGTGACAGAGTGAGATACTCTGTCTCATTAAAAAAGAGAGAAAGAAATATTGAATGGCCACAGTGGGAAAGAAGAGAGGACGCAAGGCTCTGGGCTCAGAACAGCAGGGAATCCAGGACCCTCCTGGTGAGAAGGCAAAATGAGAATATGCAGCCTCTGTCCTCATGGAGGCCATGGGTGCAGAGTAAAGGGACAAACTGGCCACTTGGCATTGCATGGACAGTCTGAGGATCTCACTTTCTAGCGGTTCCTTGTGGCATCGATCTCTGCCGCCCGGACGTGGGGACCCACAGCTTGATGGGGTCACTCTTTTTGGGTGGTGATTCCAATGTGTCACCTAAGCTGGCACCCAGGGGGATCAGGGTCCACCAGCAACACAATTACTCAACAGGAGAAAATACAACCCTGTCGTACCATCTGACACCAACCCCTCCCTGACGCCACAGCAACAGTCAGGACACATTTAGGATATTTTCTTTTTAAACTATATCACTTTGGGATCTTTCTTTATCAATTACAGTAATTTTTACCCTTGTCATTTAGTAAAACTCTGTGGTCCCTGGTTATATTTAAGATACAAACTTTGTATAATATCAAATATATATATATGTAAACATGCATACATATCTGTATGTATATGTGTATGTATGCATACATGCATGTAATATTTGTTGAATTTCAAATTAAATTATATTTTGATAATTGTAACACTCTAGATTTGCTTTGAAAATGCCAATTTTAAAAAAGATGCCATTTGGCCTATCACTGGTGGGCATTTAGGTTGCTATTGTGAATAGCGTTGCAATGAACATACCGTGCATGTCTCTTTATAAAAAAAAAGATGTATATTCCTTTGGGTATATAACCAGTTATGAGATTGATGGGTCAAATGGTATTTCTGGTTCTAGGTGGTACATGTACACATGGATCATGAGATCATGTCCTTTCCAGAAACACGGACAGAGCTGGAAGCTATTAGCCTCTGCAGACTAACACAGGAACAGAAAACCAAACACCGCATGTTATCACCTATAACTAGGATTTGAACAATGAGAACACATGGACACAGGGAGAATAACAAAACACATTGGGCCGGTTTGGGGCACAGTGGGAGGGAGAAATAGCTAATGCATGTGGGACTGAGTACCTAGGTGAAGGGTTGGTAGGTGTAGCAAACCACCATGGCACAATGGCACACGTTTACCTATGTAACACACCTGCATGTCTGGAACTTAAAAAATTAAATTAAATTTTTTAAAAAAGATGCAGTTTGGTAATCATTATTTTTTCAATTGTTATATTTTTTTTATTTCCCTGGCTTTTGATTTGTGGAATATTTTATATATTAAGGAAATAATTCAATTTGTCAAAAGTTTTTCACAGCTTTTGGGTTTGCCATTTACATTCTATTTTTGTTCATATTGGGATTTTTTTTAGGGGGGTAATTAAAAATGTTGCAACCAAATGTTTGTAATGTTTGTATTCCTTTATTAATTTTTTTTTTTTGAGATGGAGTTTTGCTTTTTTCATCCAGGCTGGAGTGCAATGGTGTGATCTTGGCTCACCACAACTGCCGCCTCCTGGGTTCAAACGATTCTTCTGCCTCAGGCTCCCAAGTAGTTAGGATTACAGGTGCCCACCACAAACACCCAGCTAATTTTTGTATTTTTAGTAGAAACAGAGTGTCACCATGTTGGCTAGGCTGGTCTCAAACTCCTGACCTCAGGTGATCCACTTGCCTCAGCCTCCCAAAGTGCTGGGATTACAGGCGTGAGCCACTGCACCTGGCCTCCCTTATTAATTTTTCCTTTAATCTTATGCTAAAAAGCCCTTTTCTCCTCTAAACTCTTGTAGCTATTTTAAATTGTTATATCTTTGTTTTCTTGGTTTACAGTGAACTATTTGGTCCTTCTTTTGTTTATTATGGAATATGGTACACACTACATTTATTCTCCTTAATTGACTGATAGTCTCTTCAACGATGAGAAATCATGCCTTATTATATGCTAAAGTATACAGAGAATTTGACCTGTTCATGGCCTTCCATTCTGTTCCGTTATTATGCCTGCCCTGCGTTAAGACTATCAACTGATGCTTGGCAAAGTCAGTTGTATGCCTGCCTCATACTTTTGTTCCCGAAATATTCTTTATATTTTCACCTGCTTGTTATTCTCTAATTTATAATTTTGATTTCAATTGCTTTAATTTGTGGGAAAATGACATATTCTTTCAAATATTCATGCATCCCATAGATAAATACGATTTGTATGTTTTCCTTTATTCAAGATTTTATGTATTTCAAGGCTTTTAAAAATCTTCAGAATTTAAAAATTTTATGTTTTATTTCTTGGTGGCATATGTTTTGGTTGGAATTGTGATAGGGATCTCTTTTTAGTAATATCTTCTGCTAGAATTTTACTGGTATAAAGAAAAGGTTTGTTTTTCATATGTATGTTTTATACTTTATAATTTCATAAATTATAAAATATAGCAAATCCGTTAGCCATCAACTCTTTCTTTTCTCTTTATTTTTAGTGAAGATGAAGAGTGAACCCTCTAATTAGTCATCAACTCTTTGTTTTCTCCTCATTTTTAGTGGATATCTTGGATTTTATTTATTGAGTATATATTTATAAGCCATCTCAATAAAAGGATATTTATATTGATTTTTATAACAATTTTATTTGATCAAATTGAGTTCTATCTCGTTTGATCAATTGCATTTGATCAAATCCACTAGTTATACATCATTATATCTTTCTTTTCATCGTGTTAAACCATTAACAACATTTCTATAACACTGTTAAATAAGCAGACATTCTAGTCCAGGGTCTGATTTTAAATGGACTTCCTCCAGTTTTCCCCCATTAAGTTTGTAGATTACTTCTTTTATATAAACCTGTTCCTAATATTAAGGAAATATCCTCTCAGTCTTGATTTGAAAAGAGGCATCGGAAGGAAAAGATGCCTTTAACCCTGACATTCTATAATCGTTTGATCTGTTTATAGCTTTTCTGATGTGTTCACTGTTTACTTCCTCTAGCCAGAATATAAGCTCCTTGAGAACTGGGGATCAATTTCATTCACTCTTGAGTCTGCTGCGCCTGTGAATGACTAAGAAATTAAAAATTTCATTTCAAAAGTCATAAGAACTTCCTGTTACTGCAAATAGGTAAAAAGTCTGAAGTTAGAGGCAGTTTTGAAGTTATTTATTTAGTAATCATTTCAATTTTACTATTTGGAAATTTTCTTTTTATTTTTTAGTCAACTGAAGTAATTTTCTTCTGGAGAACAATTCATTCTATAAACACTTTATCACTGTTAATGTGCAATTTAAAAATCATTCTTAATATTTCAAAATATTTATCTATACTAAGGACTCCTCTAACACTGATTTTCTATAGTTGTGGCGTTTAATCTCTTAGTATCTTGGCTATATCTGTCAATAATTTGTCTATGCATTTTTTTTTAATTCGCTAAAATGTACCTAAGAAAGTACAAGTTTTTTTTCTTGGTTTCTGACTTACTGATCTTTGCTTTTATCTTTGTCTCTTTCCTCTTTGCATTCTTGTTCTCCCTTTACAACCAAGTGAGATTAACATTTAAGACATTACGCTACCCTGCTTCAAACTATACTACAGGGTTATAGTAACAAAATAGCACGTACTGATACAAAAACAGACACATAGACCAATGAAACAGAACAAATAACCCAGAAATAAGACCATATACCTACAACTATCTGATCTTCAACAAACCCAACAAAAACAAGCAATGGGAAAAGAACTCCCTATTCAATAAACGGTGCTGAGATAACTGGCTAGCCATATGCAGAAGGTTAAAACTGGACCCCTTCTTTACATCATACACAAAAATAAACTGAAGATGGATTAAAGACTTAAATGTAAAACCCAAAACTACAAAACCCCTGGAGGACAACCTAGGCAATACCTTTCAGGACATAGGCATGAACAAAGATTTCATGACAAAGACACCAAAAGCAAATTTGCAACAAAGGCGAAAATTAACAAATGAGATCTTATTGAACCAAAGAGCTTCGGCATGGCAAAGGAAACTATCAATGGAGTAAACAGACAATGTACAGAATGGGAGAAAATGTCTGCAAACTATGCATTGGACAAAGGTCTAATATCCAGCATTTGTAAGGAACTTGACAAATTTACAAGAAATAAACAACCCCATTAAAAAGCAGGTAAAGGACATGAACAGACACATTTCAAAATAAGACATACATGCAGCCAACAATCATGAAAAAACTCAACATCACTGATCATTAGATAAATGCAAATCAAAACCACAATGAGATACCATCTTGCACTAGTCAGAATGGCCATTATTAAAAGTCAAACAATAATAGATGCTGGCAAAGTTGTGGAGAAAAAGGAATGCTCATACACTGTTAATGGGAGTGTAAATTAGTTAAACCATTGTGGAAGATAGTGTGGTGATTCTTCAAAGACCTAGAGACAGTAAAACCATTCAACCCCGCAATCCCATGACTGGGTATATACCCAAAGGAATATAAATTGTTCTATTATAAAGACACATGCACAAGTAAGTTCATTGCAGCACTATTCACAATGGCAAAAATATGGAATCAACCTAAATGTCTATCAGTGACAGGCTGGATAAAGAAAATGTGATACATGTACACTGTGGAATACTATTCAGTCATAAAAAGGAATGAAATCATGTCATTTTCAGGGACATGGATGGAGCTGGAGGCCATTATCCTTAGCAAACTAATGCAGGAACAGAAGAACTAAATACTGCATATTCTCGCTTATAAGTCAGAGATAAATGATAAGAACACGTGGACACATAGAGGGAAACAACACACACTGTGTCTATCGGAGGGTGGAGGGTGGGAGGAGGGAAAGGATCAGGAAAAATAACTAATGGGTACTAGGCTTAATACCTGGGTGATGAAATAGTCTGTACAACAAACCCCCAGGACATAAGTTTACTTACGTGACAAACCTGCACATGTACCCCTAAGCTTAAAAATTAAAAAGGAAAGAATTATCCAATCTGAATAACAAAAAGAAAATAATTGTTTTAAAGGCAAACAGAACCTAAAAGACCTAGGGAACTAAGGCAAAAGATCTAATATTTGTATCATCACAGGCCTAGAAGGAGAGAAGAGGGAAGGGCTGAAAAACTGTTCAAAGCTAAAAACTTCCCATTTGGTGAAATACATAAACCTACAGATTCAGGAAGGTGAGAAAACTCCAACAAGGTAAACCTAAAAAAATCCATGCCAAGACATATGATAGCCAAACTTCTGAAAACTAAAGACAAAGAAAAGGTCTTGAAGTCACAGGAGAAAAAGAAAAATTCATAATTACAGTTGGAGACTTCAAAACACATTTCTCAATAATTAATAGAATAACTGCAGAGAATATCAGCAAGAAACAGGAGAATTTAACAACATCATTACCCAACAGCATCTAATCAACACTTAACGCATCAGTAAACAACCACAGAATATACGTTCTTTTCTCCCACTGAACATTCACAAAGGTAGACCACATCTGTTACCATTAAACATACTTCAACAATTTCAAAGAACTGGAATCATGCTGAGTGTGTCCTTTGACCACAACAGAATCAAAGCAGAAACCAATAACAGAAATATAAAGAAAAATCTCCAAAAACTTGAAAACAAAATATTGTACCTTTAAATAGCCTCTGAATCAAAGAGGTCTCAAAGGAAATAAATAAAAAATTGAACTAAATAAAAATAAAAATATATCCAGAAATACAAAATCTGTGGGATGCAGCTAAAGCATTATTTAGAGGAAAATTTATAGCACTGGGTCCATATATTAAAAAAGACAAACAGCCTCAAATTAAGTTTCTACATCAAGAAATTAGAAAAGAAGAGCAAAATAAACCCAAAGCAAGTAGGAGGAAAGAAATAAGGATAAGAACATAAATCAATGAATTTGAAAACAAAAAGTAAAAATTAAAAAAAAACTTAGTTTTTTTAAAAATTAGTAAAATTGACAAAAATCAAACTAGCAAGCTTCAGACCTCATACACATATCTTCTCAGGACTACAGACTGAAACATCATTATTAAAATATTTCCAAATGCAGTTCAGCAATATATAAAGAAAATTATATACCACAAGTGAATGCTTATTCTACGGATGCCAGACTGGTTTGATACTTTTAAAAATCAATCAATGTAATCCACTGTATTCACAAGCTAAAGAAGAAAAAATTCACATGATCACGTCAATTTAGGGGAAAAAATCTTTTGACAAAATTCGACACTCATTTGACAAAATTCAGCACATATTAATGACAAAAATTATCAGTAAGGAATAGAGGGGGTTTCCTCAACTTGATAAAGAATGTCCTGTCTACAAAATGCTACAGTTAGCATCACACTTAATGATAATATGCTAAATGGCTTTCCACTAAAACTGAGATTTAGATGAGAATGTTCACTCTCACAATTACTATTTAACATCATACTGGAAATTCTTACTATCATACTGTCTAATAAGAAAGGAAAAGTAAAACAAACCCATACTGATCTGAAAGAAAGAAATTCCTCTATTTGTAGACATGATTGTCTACACATAAAATCTCAAAGGATCTAAAAAACAAACCAGCAAACAAAACTTCCTACCACAAATCAGATCAATATGTTCACAAGATACTAAATCAGCACACAGAAATGAATTGTATCTGTACAAATGAATAAGGAAGAGAGATAAACCAAAACTGCAAATATAATACCATTGTAATAGCTACAAAAAAATCAAGTACCTAGGTGTAAATCTAACGGAATATGTATAGAATTTGTGTGCTGCAAATTACAAAATGCTGATGAGAGAAATCAAAGACAATCTAAACAAACGGAGAGAGGACTTTGCTCATGAACTGGAAGACTCAACATACCAATCTTCCCAAAATTGCTACAAACACTGAACACAATTCCTATCAAAATTCTAGCAAAATTTTTATAAATACAAAAAAGATTATTCTAAAATTTATATGAGAAAGAACAATCCTAAGAATAGCTAAACAAATTTTGGAAGAGAATAATGAAGTGGGAGGAATCACTGCCCTATTTCCAGGTTTATTACATAGCATTGAGACTATGGGACTGGCAGGGATAAGGATACACACAAAGATAAATGAAATAGAAAAATGGACCAGTGACAGCCTCACACAAGAACAGCCAACTGATTTTTCACAGAGGTACTAAAATAATTCAATGGAAGACAGGTAGTCTTTTAAACAAAAAATAAATCTCAACCTAAACCACACATTTTATACAAAATGTAACTAAAAATGGATTATATAGGTTTAAAAGTAAAACACCAAATTATAATTTTTCAGAATAAAGCACAGGAAAATAATTTCAGGACTTGGGCTTGATAAAGAGTACTCAGATGTGGTATCAAAAGCTCAATTCATAAAAGAAAAAAGATCCATGAGTTGAACTTTATTAAAACAAAAATTTTGCTCGGTGAAAGACTCCATTAAAAGGATGGAAAGACAGCTATAAACCCAGAGATAATATTTGCAAAACATATATCAGTAAGAGGACTCATATTTGTAATTTGTACAGATCTCTCTGAGCTCAACAGTAAAAAACAAAATGATCCAATTAGAAAATAGGAAATAACATGAAGAGATCTTTCACTGAAAAAGACAAACAGATAGAAAAAAAGCACATAAAAAGTTTGACATCACTAACCTTAAAAATGCAAATTAAGGTCACGTGAGATACCACAAAGCACCTATTGGAGCAGCCAAAATAAAAGCTAGTGACAACACCAAATGCTGTCAGTGGTGCAGAGAAACTCAGTCATTCATACGTTGTTGGTGGGAATATGAAATGGTCCCTACCGTCTGCAAAATCACTTGGAAAATTCTTGAACAACAACAATAACAAAGCACACAAAGATCCTATGACCAAACAGTCACACACCTGGGCATTCATATCAGAAAAGTGAGAAATTGACAGAAAACTGTACACAATTCTTGGTAGCCTTTTTATTCGCAGTTGCCAAAATCTGGAGACCAGCAAAATGTCCTTCGATGTGTGAACGGTTATAGAAACCGCGGTACATCCGTGCCATGCAATACTATTCAGCACTAAGAAGGAAAAACTCCTGATGCACAAGCAGCTCCGAGGAATCTCCGGAGAATAAGGCTGAGTGACAGAAGTCAGTCTCAAGGGTTACATAGTATATGACTCCATTTATACAATATCCTTGGAATAACAAAATTTTAGAGATGGGGAAGATTGGTGATTTCCCGGCTTTAAGAATCATGCGGGTTGCAGGTGGGTGTGCCTGTAAACATCCTCATGGTGACGGAACCGTTCTGTGTCTTGTTTGCGGTGGAGATTACTCAAGTCTGCATGTGATAAAATGACATAGATCTACACACACATTGCACGAGTGTCAGTTTCCCGGTGTGGATATTGTACCATAGTTCATAAGCTGCAGCCATTGGGAGAAGCTAGGTGAAGGGATCATGAGACCTCCTTGTACTATTTTTGTAACTTCTTATAGATCTATAATTATTTCAAAATAGAAAGTTTTAAAAAGGACCTACAGGTGTTGATTCAATGTTGAACAGACGCAAGGGTTCCAGAAGGTCTCAGCTTGTCCTCACTTGTTTCCTGTGCTTGCTGTGCCCAGCAGACCAACAGTGACCCCAAGCCACACACCAGGCAGACCACCAAGGTGACTTCCCAGGTGGCAGGGACTTCTTGACTTCTTTGGCTGGAGGACGCGCCTAGCAAATCAGACTTTCCCACAAGCTCCTGCCTGTCCACCTGCCTGTGAGTAGCTTGCTCTTGTCCTCTGCCTCCTGATTTCAGAGCATCTCTTCTTCTCCGTTCATGTAACCCATGACTCCTGTATCGACCCTTTTTTTACTGGAATGCTGACCCGGGGTCTGTGTTCTCGGCTGTTTCCTCCTGGCCCCCTCTCCACCAGAGAGGCTCCTCAGGCTCTCAGCTTTCCCGGCTCCTGCATTAGGAACGCAAATGTCCGTTCCTCCCTGAACTCCCTCCCTTCTGGTTCACTTTGTCGTGCCCTGCTTATATTTTGCTACCAGCTCATTTTCCTTAAATGCGAAACCAAAAATGTCCTTAAGATCATGAAATTCCATAGGCTTAGGCTGGCGAAGAAGAAATCAAGGTCTAACCATAGGAGAAACAGCTTCCCCAGGGTGTTCGGGTGCCAGGGATGGATAACATCTCTTCATTCTCAGTCTGGTCCTAGAAATTCTCACCAGCTTTCCAGTTTCTAACCCAGCAGATATGAACTCCCCGGTCTGTCCTCTTGTTGGATGACGTCACATACGTTCATGGCTAAATGTGTTGACTGAACACATGTTTCCTGGTATTTATTCCTGTCTGTGTGTGGAGTGGCTTGGGGAAGGGCACGCTAGTCTTCTCATTCCTGTGAGGCTGGAAAGGCTATATGTGACCAGGCCGTGAAGGGCATCGAGTGCCAAGCGGAGAGGTCGGGATTTTGTTCTATAACAATGGGACGCCACTGGAGATTGTTGTGGCCATATTTGTATTTTAATAACAATGAGTGGAACAGCCATGAAGGGACCGGGGCAGTGAGTGCAGAAGAAGCACTAGAAAGTGATGTAGCCCTCCAGGTGAGGGACAGCAGGAGACGGGGCTGGTGCAGCCCCCCAGGAGTGATGAAAAGCATCTAGAGTGGAACCCACCAGCTCAGACTGTCTGAACATGCATAGGAGGGGAGGGGGCTGAGATGGCACTGTCGTGTCTGGCTTAGGAGACTGGGGGATTGGTGAACCATAGACAGAATGGGAAACAACAGAAAATGAGTATGTGGGTGGAGGGAGAAATATTTTTGAGCACTTTTGGTTGGGCTGAGTGGAAATGCCTCTTTGACATCCATGTTAGTGTTTTGACAAGATCACAGGAAGTGTGTGCAGAAGAGAGTCTGAGCACAGGCTCAGGATGGAAGGTGTCACTGGTGTGTTTGGAATAGTAGCCAAGCAACTTACAATGGGACAGCAAAAGGAGAGGAGGAAGAAGGGCTCTATCCAAGCACATGAGAAAGGCTTAATGGTGGGTAGAGAGAGAACCACAAAGGCCAGCGCGCTGAGTGTTGCCTCACTACAGAAGAAACGACAACGGTCTCTGCTTCCGTCAGCTGACAGCTCTGAGTCCTGACTCCAGTCCAGGGTGTCCTGGGAGACAGAAACAGACACTGATGAATTGGTGAAGTTCCTTCCACTTCATTCATTTTGCTAGAAATAGTCTGAATAATAATAATACCTACAAATGGCTATTAGATGTTTCGTATACATTATCCCATTTAATCTTCACATCCTACCAAAAAGTTTTAGAAGGTCCGGAAACCTGCCCAAGGTCACAGAGTGGTGACAGGCAGTTGGGAGTTGGCCCACACCGGCCCTCGGGCCCTGTAGCCCACCGTTTTATGGAGCATGGCACTGGGGTGATACTGGCACAATTCTGCCTGTGCCTGGGCTCAGGTCTGGCGCACACATAAAACTCTCTACCCATTTCTCATGGCTGCCAACATGCAGTGCATGTCATGAAAATTTTTCCAGCTCTCCTCTAGTAGTCCCATTTAACACAACGAACCTTTTCTTCCTGTTTACTGTTTACACTGTCCTTTTAATCACATATTACCAGAGCAGCTTTTTCCTCTGCTTTTAACCAGAAAGGACTCATTTTAGAGAGAGTGTCTTGCACTGCTTTTGTCTGCTCTCCCACAGAATCCATTTGTTGTCATTTTCATTCTTTCTCACCAGAAAGTGCCGCTCATCAGAGTGACTAAAAATATGAAGCATAAAACTGTATTTCCCCACACCCCAAATTAAGCCTTCCAGAAGGACATTAATATGCCCCAATTCTCCCTATCTGTTGAATTTTTCAGCACCTCCGTCCCAAAACCATTTTTATATTTGGTCACATATGAGTTGGATGAGAGTAATTGACACTAATGATTTCAGCTCATATTTACTTGCTCTATTGTTTCGTTTTGACTCTGTTTTTCCCTCTCCATTTCTGCCTTTCTCCCCCTGTATGTTAAGTTCCACCGAGATCTATCTTTGTTTCACAGAGTTCCACAACTCAGAAGCTAATCATATCCCAGAACACTGATCCTGATGTCCTGCGGTGTTTGGAATTTACATTAGTTGTTTATTCCCCCACTTTTGGTTAGGGATCATTTCACTGTGGATATCATACTCTGGCAAACACATGCTCACGCAGATACACACACATTCACAAACATATCTCCAGTTAAATATTCATGATACTCAACATTATCATCGGGTTTTTCATACAAAGAAATGGCCAGTGTTGTCATTCAAGGCCTGGAATACCTTATGCAGAGAATACTAAACAGCCCATTATTACCTCCACTGTGTGACAGACGAGCTTCAACGGAAGAGACTAATAACAATAAATTAACGTATACTGGGTTTGAGGGGGAAAAGCAGGACAAAGGAACTATAAAATTGGAGAAAACTGTTACCGTATATTTTGATTTGGACTCTCTTGAATTAGGTTTGAATATCAGGTTAAAATTTTTACATCGTTGTCCATTTCTGAGAGACTGAAGTTGACTTGTAAGAAGATAGTCAATGGCAGTGATTCCAGTTAAATCAAATGGAAACCAAGTTTGAAAAGAAAACAGATTTATCTTTCCACTTCTTGGGAATGTATTTCAGACATGCAGCATGTTTGTCTCCTATTATTTAGTGATCTTTACAAAGAAAAACATCCAACCTTTGAACTGAACCTTCTCCTTCATTTCAACTTAGATATGGATGTCCTCTTAAGGGAATTAAATATAGTATGTCATGTGCCAACAGAAGGAAGGTAAAATTTAGAATTCGCTCCATAGCTAACGGATGGCAACTGGCCTAGGGAAAATGGATGATTACAGAATGGAAGAGTCACATTGCAATCCCAAACTTGTACCCTATTGAAGCCACAAAGACTCTGGGTTTCAATATGAAGCCTCCTCCACCCTGATTTCCACCACTTCTGTGAAAAACAGTGTACTCTGGGCTGAATTGGTAGCTGTAATTAATTTAATTGAAGCTGCAAACTATCTCATCACAAGTTCACCATTGCATTCACATAATTTAAAGAAAAGGTCACATCTTAGCTTGAAATAGAGTAGAGATCACTACGGACATGAATATTTTATGTAGAATAAGGTGTGTATTTACTTAGAATTGCAGTATGCACATATACTAGTTACCCCGGATATATTAATTCATTCATTCGATCAGCAAACACTTAGGAAGTGCTCACTATGTATTAGGTGCTTTGCTGAACTCCAGGGACCCAAAACTGAATAAATCTTTTAACTCTATGGAGTTCATGATTTAATTTAACCATATGAGGGTTTAGAAAATACATGTCTGCAGAGAGGGTACTGAAAAGGCTAAAAAATGAGGTTACGATATGAAACCGTGCCTCATAATAATTGAGAAAAGCTACATATTTCAAAAAGATAAATTACTGGGACAAATTTCTGAAGAAAGTGACACAATGTGTCAACATCAAGAAAAAATGTCAATAGTTTATCTAAGAATGAAATGTTGTTGGAAGCTTTGAACGGGAGAGCTCTAACAGTCCCCCTCACTGTCTGAATTCCCTCCTGGTGTGGAGGCCGAGTGAGGCCCTGCATTCTCATGAGGGTGAGGATGGTGCCCTTGTGCCAGGTGAAGGCAGGAGAACAGGAGCCAGGAAGCTCAACTCCAGGGAACCAATAGTTCTTCCAATGAAGTGTCTAATCCCAAAGGACCCAGGGTTAGGCAGGAGTGACCAGACAGATCCACAACATAAAGTGGGTAAGTTCAGGTGTGTACGAATCTAGAACAGCCGCGGAATGCTTCCTGGAAGGATGCCTGAAGGGGCAGGAGCCATTGAAGGGGGAAAGCAACTGGTTTAGAGACACACCGGAAATGCCCCAGAACTGGTAAAAGACACACGTGGAGAGATGTGTGAGCTATGCACTCCTCAAACGTTCCCTTGGCTTTTGGATAATTGATCAGCAAATATATCTAACTGACCGCTATATATAAGACAATGTACTTTGGAGTAGGGGATGGGTATAGAAACATAAACCAGGACTCATGCTTTAAACAGCTTTCCATCTGTTTAAGTAATGTAGATCTGACCTACATCAAATTTTTATAGCCCTATTGCCTACAGCTGGGTGAAAGTTTTAGGAGTGTTTTTTGGAATAAAAATATATAGGAGAGAGGGATGCTGTTCTAATAAAAAGAACACCACATTTGAGATTGAAGTGTTGTTTCTGTCACCTATTAGTTGTATTACTTTTATGCACTCTTCTATATACTCTGAAAATCAGTTCTCTTCTGGAAAGTCCGAGCACCATGCCCACCTTACCAATTAGGCTTCTTTGGTTTTGAGCAACGGAAGTGTCTTATGACCAACTGAAGCAGCAAATAGTTTCATTGAAAGGATATTATGCAGCTCATAGTAGTGAAGGGAAGACTGGAGAAACATTCTCATAAGGAATAGGACTCAGGACATCATCTAGGGTCAGAGTAGCAAGAACCCTTCAATGGTCACGTCAAGAAACTACTATTAAAACAAATGAGGTCCAGCCATTTTTAAAAATCTTTGCACATTATATTCAAGATTCAACACACCAGGAGACAGTTCCATTGGCCTAGCTTGGGACCCATGGCTTGCTCTTGAGGGATGAGAGGGCAGGGAAACTGATGAGTGAGATCCACCAGGACTGCACACATCACAAAGAGGTTAGATCCTAAAAGGAAGCCAAAGCAAAGTTAATGAAGGAAGGGAGCAAGAAACAAAACCCCACATGCCTTCCCCCAGTTAGGCTATGTGGAGGGAGTTCCCTTCCTTTCTCCAGCAGCAGGTGCCATCAGTGTCTTCAATGCCCACCCCTATGCCCATGGCGCTCTGAATTCTGGGCACACAGACAGCATCCTACTGAAGCTCTCGCCTGAGGGCTTTCTATGGCATACTCTGTGTGCACATAGGGCAGGATTCATGTGTTGGGAGCTGGCATCTGTAGGAGCAGCTCTCATTCAATGATGTCTGGGAACTGAAGAGTAAAGAAGCAGACTCCTCATCCCCCGTGCAAGGCTCTGGAACGTGTTCTCAGCTCCTCCCAGGGTTTTCCAGCATGACTGAGCACTGGTCGCCCATACCAGAAATGTGCTCCTTGATGACACTTTCCCTGGCTGCCTTCCCTTCTCTGTCTCACTTTCCCTCCTGAAACAGTACGTTACTTCCTGAAACCTCCTCAGTAAGTTACATTCACTCCAACATTTTTTTTTTTCTCAGAGTCTGCTTCTGGAGAAGGAAGCATAAGAGATGAGAAACCAGAAGTAGTTCTAGGAAGCAGACACTCAGAATTGGGCCATGGGATGGGAGCCTTTACTGGTGGAGAGAAGATAGTGACAACGTGGGGCCCGTTGCAGCATCGCAATGACTAGGGCTCTCGTCTGACCTGGACCAGGCTGAGTGCAGGGAGGACTGGCTAACACATCAACATGAACATGAAAGAGCTGGGTGATTGCTGATGAAAACTATGGAATCGGTGAAATAAAAAGTAACATCATAAAAGCCAGGAGGCCTACCTGGAAGCATATTTAAGAAGATCTCTTCTCTTGTAGCCCAAAGGCAAACTTTACTAAAATTTAAGCCCAAAATATGATTTCAGGAGTGGAAGAGTTTCAGAGAAGAGCTGAATTTGCTTCCCTGGCAGTTCTCTTACACTAAAGCCACAGAAGTGGGAAGATCCTGATACCTGGGCTGGGACACTGGGAAGATGGTCTTCAGAGTTTAGGCCCTGGACTTCCCTGAGCACTGTCCGGCAGAACCGATGAACCCTCCCATCGCCTGGAGACCATGCGGACTCCACGCCAGGCTGGAGGACTTGCAAGACAGATGCTGCCTGCCCTCCTTAACATCAGCACCTCCCCTCTCAGTGCTGCCAGACCAATAACAAGACGAAATCTCAGCATGGCTCAACCAGGAGAACTCCGCATTGGCTCCAGAAGGAAGGGCTCATTGTAAAAGGAACCACCCTCCAGAAACTGGGAGGACCTGACCAGGAATGGAAACGGGGTATGCTAGACCAGGGAGGGTGGCAGATACAGCTGGGCAGGGCGAGGCCATTGATTTAGAAACACTTTCTCATGACCCAGAATTTAACATCTTAGAAGAAAATCTGCAGCCAATCCAAAATGTGGGTGGAATCACTACTAAGCTTGGAAACCATGATTATTTACATTAGCACTGGCCCTCAACTCGGGTTGTTTTGTCCCCCAGTGAACATTTGGCAATGTCTGGGGACTCTTTGGGCTGTCACAATGAGGGAAAGTGCTACTGGCATCAAGTGAGTGGAGACCAGGGGATGCTGCTAAACACCCTACAGTGCACAGGACAGGACCCCTCCACGAAGAATTACCCAGCCAAAGTGTCAATAGAGCCCTGGACTATAGTCAGCAAGTTGGAAAAAATGGCATCTTTAAATACATTGATTTTACGAGAACAGAAAATCCACTGGCCAACTATGTTTCCTGGTTTGGTGTAGGAGGCACTCCTTCTGCTAGCACTGTGAGAAATGCCCCAGGGAGAGCCACCAGCCGTGAAAAGCCCAGCTGTGGGCTGTCTTCAGGCAAATAGGGCTGACATAAGAAATGTTACTTTGCAACAGTTCTCCTGAGTGTTAAAAAGGATGATAAGACTTCAGAGTATCAGGGGGCAGTCACTGAAGATTAGAGGGAAGACCAATGTAATTACTGCACAGAGCAGCACGGCCTAAGTGGCATCTGGGCCTGGACCCGCGGGGCTCTGGGCCTGGCTAGTAGACCCTGGTACTTCTAGGGCAGATACAGATAGGAAGCCAATGAGGATATTGCTTGACTCACATTTCCAAGAGTGATTTTAAAAGGTAGACCAGCAGAATTCCTTTGTCAGTTGGGATAAAATCATGAGCCCTCCTCCAGTTTCCCGATAACATCCATCGATGACATGAGAGGCAGGGCTCCTTGCAAGGGCTCTGCAGTGTTACCCTAGTTATACATGGTCATGGCTTCCACTGTTTTTGTCCAGTGGGACTTGTGGTCATTTCCTAGAGTAACTAGTACTCTAGGGGGAAGGACAATACCCAGATCTATCGAGAGATACTGGATACAGAGTTTGAACAGACACTTATACCAGAGAACCCGAAGCACTGTCCTGCCCCTCTCCCTGTGAAATGGGGACACGCAGAGGTCAGAAGATACGCAGGGCCCTGCCTAAGTCCATTTCCAAGTGGCTTCCGGATGGAATGGCAGAGATTTGAGGTAAGTACATAAATGGATACTTGGGAAGTGACAAAGAGCTTAGCTGGAAAGGGCAAAGCTGGAGGATTAAAGATGAACAGGTCTGCGCTGGAGGCATGTGTACAGATCTGCAGAAATGAGTGCCAAGTGTGCATATCCTTGCATCTTATACCACACCCACCAGAAAGCATCCAGCTCAGAGGGGCCGTTGAATAAGCAGTGGACAAGATGATCCAACCAGTGGACAGAAGAAGCCACACTCCTTCCTCATCCACCAGCAGCTGCCCAACGGGCTCATGAATTGAGTAGTCATGGTGAGGGCTGGCAGCTGCAGAGGGGCCCCAGCATGGCTTCCTCTCACTGCACCTGACAGGGTCACTCCTGTGGACCAAGGCCCTCCAGTCCCTCTTTTTCCTTCATAATGTGCTTCAAATTTTCCTTCAAAGATTTGCTTTGTGAATTCATTCATCCACTCTAGATTGTGATTTTCTGATTTATTGCTTTCTACCTTATTATATTTTTCTTCTGTTTTCTTTAAATTAGAAAGGTTTGAAGTTATTTTCTGAATACTTGATTTGAATACTCTGTGTTTTCTATCAACTTAGAATGCCGATGGTGTAATGCATTTCCTTGTAGGTGTGGCTTAGTTACGTAGATCTCAATTTGTAATATTCGTGTTTTATTTTTTCTATACTTACACTTTTAATTTCCTCTTTGGATACACAATACTTTATAATACCATTTTTAAATGTATAGAAATAATTTTTTCCTGAGATTCTTGTTATTAGTTTCCAGTTTCATTGTGTTTTCTAAATGAGTTGTAGTTGTTATGACTTAAAGGTCACTTTGTGTTTAATAAATGCACGAGAATATTAGGTCTTAGTCCTCTCTTCTTTAAATACTACGTTTTAAAGAATTATTTCCTTGATTATTGCCGTTTTCTTGATTTTGGAAATAGAGACCTCATTTTCTTCACTTTATTCTTTGTTTTCCTTTTGTGATTTGGAAAGTAGATGTCGTGTTTAAAATGTCACCACTAGTAATTCAAAACGTTTAAAATAAATATTACATTAGTCTAATGTAGATTTTAAATGGTGAAAATTTTCTTTCTTTATTCAATATGAGAAATTTATGATGCTTTTTGAACTTTCTGCTGCATTTTCCGTTTCTTTAAACTGTTTACAAGTCTTGTGTTTTTAAATAACATGCTTCTTAGATGCAACATTTTTACCCTTGACATTTCCAAAATATGTGGCTATTTGCATATGTTTGATCATTTTAGTGTTTGTGGCAAGTCCTAATCTATCATGAATTCCTTTGATTTTGTTACTGACCAGAGCAAGATGCCGCAAGCTCCACCCCACAGGCCATAGCCATATCCAGACACAACCTGACTGTGAGTGGCCTGTGAGCTAAGTACGCTTGTAACATTTTTTGGTAACTGAAGAAAAGATTAAAAAGTGAATAGTATTTTGCAGCATGTGAAAGTTAAATGAAATTCACATGTCAGTGTCTGTAAGTAACAGTGAAGTGGGACACAGTCGTGCTCACTCTCCTCCGCAGTGCCTGTGTCTGCTTTCATCCTACCATGGCAGAGTTCAGCAGTTGGAACAGAAGCCCACATAAAATGCTTAGTATCTGTCCCTTTGCAGAAAATACTTGCCCATGCCTGATGGAGAGCAGTGAGTGAGCCTTTCTTCTACAGACACACATGCATGAGGCCATGTGGAAGCCCAGTGCCCTCCTCCATGCCCTGAGTCTGCAGGAGAGGAACGCACTGCAGGATTTATAATTGCCACAGATATCAGTGGTGTGGCAATTATTGTATTTATCACAGGCTGCATGTAGAGCGACGAGGCCACCCATGACAGCTAGTTCCTGAATTCTGACTATAACTCCAGCCTCTCCATCGTTCTCAGTCAAAGCAGGTCAGAATGCAGCAGAATGAAGTTGCTCTCACCCTAGACACAACCCGAAATCTTCCCTGGTTTATTATGCTTTTGAGGAGTCAATTGCAAACTCTCTTGCTTCACTGTGATGAAACGTTTCCTGTGACACGTCTCTCACCTGGAATGTCAGGGGTGATCATGGCTGAGAGGTTGATTCAGGTGCTGGCTTCAGGAGAGCTACTGGGTAGCATGTTTTCTGTAACATGACAGCTGTGAACATGACTTTCTGGCATTTTGCTGTTGCCTGGTACCCCTAAACAAGAGGTTCTTAGTCTTATTCTCCAATCTTATAAAGATGCATGATTGCCTCTTAGTCAATGCAATCATGAACAAAAATGTTCACACATCAACACGGTCCCGAAGAATATCTGGTTCATGGGATCCATCTCCATCCGTTTCTAATCCTGAAGCATAATGAGTTGGAACTCACAGTTTCCTGCCCTCATGGAGGCTACAGTGGGGTAGTAAGATAGTCATTGAACAAAATAATGGTTACATGATTTGGGGAGAGGGGAAGGGAGCATGAGGCTCAAAGGAGTAGGACTGAAGGTATAGGGCTACCTTTTTGTTGTTGTTGTTGTTGTTGTTGTTTAGAAAATAACACATCAGTGGAGCCTTAAAGGCTAATTTAAGGAGAATGGGAGAAGTATTCCCAACAGCAAAAAAATAGAACACGTGAAGGTCCAGTGACAAAACTGCCAGTTTCACCAGAGTTTCCTATTACGAGCATAGCACTGAACACATTGGCAGCATTAATGCATGTACATTCCTGGGGTGCAATAGTATGATTTAAAAATGTTATTTTTTTGTTTGTTTTTTTCTTTAAAATACCTTAAACTAAGGCAACTAGCAAAAATCTTGTGCTGAATTTCATTGTTGTTCACCACTCCTTCTTCAGACTCCTGTATTTTTGACATCTCTTGAAGGCCACTGGCAGGTGGTCAAGTGCGGAGGATGGAGTTTGTCATTTTGGTACACAGAGAGTTGCCTTGTTTGGGAGTGAGTGGGCTGGAGTGCAGTCATGACCCTCCTAGCCTCATGCTGTACCAGACAGAGCGCTGGTACTCTGAGCACACCCTGTCCACCTGTTCTCACTCTCTAGGGCTGACCATCGAGGTTCAGCCCATCCCTTGGGGTGGTCAGGGGGCAGTGGGGAGGCAGGAGCCCCTCTCACTTCAATCCTTGTTGAAGCATTGCTTTGTGTGTTGGCTGGTCACCTGGAGCTAGAACAAGGCTAATGTGAGCACAGGGCAGTATTTTCACCGATCTTCAAGCACAGTGGCAGAGAGGGGTGTTAGGATTCAAGTCAGGCATGAGGCTGATGCTGCATCCTGGTCATCTGGAATCCCATGACCCCTGTAACACTGGTGTCAGGGAACAGAAGTGGCACGTGGATGTGCACCGGTGTGTATTCCGTGTTCTTATGTGCCTGAGGAAGGCGGCTGGACCTGTGGTGTATTGAATCTGCATACTTGTATTTTGAAATCGTTCTGCTAAATGTCAAATTTGACAATGGCTACAAAATACATGGATGACAATCTGAGAAGCTCCCTTCCTGTGAATGATGCGGCAATCCCAGTCAAATTTTAAGACATAAATTAAGGATGATTTGAGCATATTTTGAGTTCTTCTTTGTTATATTTTGAATTATAAGAGCACTTTGCTTGGCTTACTTTGGGCTTGGTAAGATATTTAGAATTTCGTGTCTTCTTTATGAACTGAGAAGCAGACACTTAGCGTGGTTTCTTATTTTACAAGTGTGGTCCATACCAGAGTAACAGAGCTAAAATATTTACAAGGCCAAGACTTGCCTGTATGGAGTTTCCTGATTATGACTGCTGAACGTTAAAGGATGTGGAAATAAGTATTTCTAGCTTTGGACTTCTTCAATATTGTATACATTTAAATGCTGCATAGGGCTGAGAAACCTCCGCTTTTGAAATTCTAGAGTTGTGGTCTAGCCAAGTGTTTTCAGAGCAATGCTTCCATAATTTAAAAGAAAGATAACATGCTTGCCATTCTACCTCCAGAAGGTTTGCTTTGCAGCATCATCATAACCATCATCATCAATATTAGAAGTAGCAGCATTAATATTATAACAGCTGCCAGTCATGGGTCACTGATCTGCGCCAAGCTCTGTGCTAAGCACTTTGCATGCTTTATCTTATGCAATCATAGTAAGAACCCAGTTGACACCCCATTTTTATGTGAGCATGCTGAGACTCAGAAATTATTTATCCAAAGAAACACAGCTAGGAAACAAGGGAGCTGGGGTTTGAATCTACAATATTAGATTCTGAATTCTGGCACTCCACCTAGCGAGTCCGTGTGTTTAGTTATAACAAACACGTTTCTTTCACGACATACCTCAAAACAAACCGGTACTGTTTATTTAAATGAACACAAAACAGGAACCCAAAAACGTGTTATAATTGTTTAAATTGGAAAAGAAATGCTCAAAGATGATGTCATTTTTAAGCAGCTTGTTCCCGAAGTGCAGGCTTCAGGTCTACCCTCCAACCATTTCGTTATAAAATATCCACAGATGTGCAGCTGCTTTGTTAGTAACTACCACATTTTCGTCAGTGTAAAGATAAGCTGAATCACACCTATTTAGTTATCTTTAGTGACCACTAAGTGACTCCCTTGTGAGTGCTCAGTACGTTATAAGCTCTGTATTCTTTGGTCACCAGAGAACCTGCCAGAGAGGCTTGAGACTCCACTTTTGGCCTAAAGAAAATGGCACGTCAGACAGGGAGGCCTGGACCTCAGGTCACTGAGCTGCTAAGAAGCGTCGTCGGATTTGAACCCTAATGTGTTCATTCCAATGTCGATGCTATCCTCACTAGGAGGAGAAAATATTATCTTCAAATTGTAGGAATTGGAAAAAAAGAAAGTAAATTATTCTTGACATGACACAGGTACCCCTGTCGTTCGAAGGACTTTTTTCTAATAACATTCCTCTGAATTTTTAACTTGTTTTAATCCCTTTTGGTTAAACTTAGAATTTGAGCTAAATAATAAATAAAATTATGAACAATAAAACCTTGTTTTTTTTTTTTTTTTTCTGGAATGATGAAGTTTTTCCAACGGGGCCATGTTTCCCTTATTAGAAATAATAGATAAACTGAACTTAGGGTCAGCCAAATCCTGTGGCCCCTTTCAGCATTTTCCATGGTCCTCGGCTTATCACATGTATTCAAATACTTTGTGAATTTGATAATAATGTGAATTTTAAGATGTTTGGGATGAGACATTTGGTAATACGTAAAATTACCTAAATACAAAACAATATTTTAACATGCTAATACACAGGAGAAATTTAGGTGACCACGATCATTATATTAGCAACACTGTCCGGCTTAGAGATTCTGCTGTATTAAAAATGTGAACAGAAGCATCGAAGCCATTTTGTTTCCTAAATGACGAGAAAAATAAAAACAGCAGTGAGAGCTTATTTAGTCTGAAAATTGTATTGATCTCTATCTGCTCTTAGAATACATTAGTCTAGGTACCAAACCAACTTTCTCTTTGTCCAATTACAAAGAGACAGAAAGAGAAATTGTACATTCAGCCTTTCAATATCAAAGTTCTATTATAAGTTTCAAACCTACTATTTTACATTTACCACAAAAATTGCATTCCCATGGACAATTTGAAAGTGTTTTATAAAAATTAATTACTTTAAAATGCATTGCACTTAAAAATCTACTGCTTTCTCTGACTACTTTAAAGTTCTTTGAAGACATTTTCATTTGTCTTTACAGTTATCTTGTTTAAAACAATACAGTCTTCTATTATACGGTTTTGAACCAGAAAACCTGCTGGAGAAATCACTGTTTATTCAACACTAACTATATAATTTTCTTAATTTTTATCACAAAGATACACACTGGATCTTCAAATTTGTTTAATTCAAGTATTGAAGAAAACCCTCATTCGCTACTGTGACAAAGAGATTCTATTTATCTTCTGATTTGCAAAAATAATTTTTGTTCCTGCCTCCATGGTGAGATATTTGCTCACCCAGTTTCTCTAGTTCTTTAGTTCTCTTCTTTTTTTTTTTTAATTAATATGTGTGCAAAAGTCTACATCAACTGTAACGTGACAATTAACACACAATTCCTGGGAGGACCTGTGTCAGTCACACAATTTTTATACACCACGGTAGGTCCAGTGGTCATCAATGAAGGCCAACTACAGCTTTACCACTAAGGATGCTATACTCTTTTTGGAGAGATAGGACATAAACATATTCAGAATAAAAATCATAGTGGAGTCACATAACCATATGGGAGGAGACTTATAAAACACCATGCACTACGGCATCCGTAATCGCTGAAAGAGGGGTTGATGTAAGAACCATGACCTCAGAAGAATGAGGATCCCCACGGGCTGGAGGAATATCTACCCCACTCTAACCCTTTTACTCTCTGGGGATAAACGATGACGATAATTCATGTTTCTCTTCCACTCTAGACCTCACAAGAACCAGTGACCAAGATATTCTACTATTTTCTGAGTATTATCATATTAATGAATTTAAGAGAAAATTGTGGGAAAAAGTGGTATCTGTAAGAAAAATATGTTTATCATGATCTCAATTTGACTCGTGATTAAAATCAGGCTTCTACAGAATGTCCTGTGTTTGATTGATTTGGTTGTGTTGGTGGTTGTTTTCTTTTGTTGCTTTTTGAAGTCTCTTCTGGATTTAGAGATCAGATATCAGGAGGATGGAAATGAATGATAACAACTCCTCCAAGACTGCAAAATCTCACAATCATTGTTTCCAGGTTCATTAAGTATCTCTATTTCTTTTCCCATAGAACAACAAAAGAGCATGTGCCCATTAAAAAATGCACACACACTTTTGCCAGCCATGTTTCTAATAAGGCAATTTCAACAGATCAGATGTCTGAAAGGAGTGAATGATATTACCTGGGGGCCTTTTGCTGAAGTGGAGACATTCCTAGACTTCAACTTTTCTCCCAATGGTTAAACTTTTACTTAAAAGCATGAGCTGAGCCAAATGTGTAGATCTGGAATTCACTAAATTACTTCCTCTGACTTCCTTATTTCTCAGTTGGTAATAATTTGATTATAATTGAGCTTCATAATTGAGTGACATACAAATATATATTCTGCAGAGGCTTCCAACTACCAAAATATGCTTTCACCTGAAAAGCATGTCTAATTATACACACATATTTATTCTAACTTACTTGATTAAAAAAATAAAATAAATCAAATAAGCCTTACTTGGTTCTAGTGGGAAACACATTTCAAGCTCTGGGGAGGGAGGAGAAAAGAACCCAATTGTGATTAATAATCCTCATTACTGAGTCACTCCTCTGACCAGCACACACTTCAGAAGGTCTTACTACTCCCCTTCTGTAAGAAATGAGAGAAAATGAAGGGAGTGAAATATGGAAAAAGCAAATAGCTTGGTACATGTCTGAAGTTGGCTAAAACTTTATTATTTAGGTAACTTTCGGTGCTCTCTTTGGGGCTTACAGTACATACCTAGGAGCAGACATACAGTAACTGAATTGTTTCAACTTCTCTAAATAGCATTGAAATGGACTTAATTGTTGCACTAGAGGAAAAATCGTGTGTCTCCAGAGACTATTAGTGTCATTTAAAAGGCTAAATGTATCATAAAACCTGTCTTTAACAGAATAAAATTGTACAGACCAACACAATTTTCACTAATGTTTTCCACATTTCTTGAAAAGAAAGAAAGAAAGAAGAAAGAAAGAAAGAAAGAAAGAAAGAAAGAAAGAAAGAAAGAAAGAAAGAAAGAAAGAAAGAAAGAAAGAAAGAAAGAAAGAAAGAGAAAAGAAAGAAAGAAAGAAAGAGCGGGCCAGCCTACTGGACCACGGAATTATTAGGAATACTTTAATGCTATAAACCACCAAATGCCTTTTTAAAAATTAAAAGAACTTTGTAGCAAGATACTTGCAAGGTAGATTTGAATAAAAATATTCCAATTCTAGAAGATAAATGTAGCGGATTATATTTCTTCCATAGTGTGGTTTTTAAATACAAATGCAACCTAACTTACACGAGGAATAAGATTCAAGCCTCTTCCATTTTGTGTCTTCAAAGTGAAAGTCAACTTTGTAGCTGGTTTTATTGACTCTTTATTTTCCTTTTATTTTTTGTTCCGGGGAAATACTTCCCTATGGTATTTTTCTTATTGTTACAGATGTTGTACCTGCTGAATTGTGTGCTCAGCTTCCTTTTGAGTAAAGTAAATAATGGTAGAGCTCTTCCAAAACAGAAAAAGGTAGAGAGAAAGGCTTAAGCATTGCTTTTATTCCATCAAAGAGACAAAGGGATATTTCTTTCCTCTAAAGAAGTTCAGAGTATAATGGGGAAAAATCAAGAACAGAGAAATAGTGAATCAAACCTCAATTGAAAGAACAAATCTTTCTATTTATCTGTCTCATCTTTTTACTGGGGTTGTAGATCAACTATCAGGAAAGCTATTTCAAATAACTTCTGCTAACATAATTGTTATTTTATATGTTTAGTTGCTATGGTAATGCATGACGTAATCACCCATTACCACCACAATCCGTTATTTTTTCATATCTAGCCAGCATATTATTTCTCCTTTTCTTCCCTTAGTCCTCTATGATGCAGAAGGAGAAACAAAACACAACACAATTATGTATATGTTATTTCCTTTTCGTGCAAGCCTCTGAGTGGGGATGTGATCACTCATGTGTAGGAGCTTTTCCCGTAACTGAGAAGTTTCAGATTTTCATGCAACTGCCACCATTATCAACAGATCCTCATTAAACTGTGGCCAAATGGAAACAATTGTGATTTCTTCACTGTTTCAACGTGGATTGTGAACGTTTCCAGAAGATGGGGACAACGCAGCAAATTGTTGTGACTGAGGGATGCCCATGCTGATGGAGACTGGCTGCCTAGGGCCACAGTTTTGCCATCTTGTAGAGAGGAGCCTGGGTTAATTAAAAGCAAGAATGGCTGCGGTCCTCAGTGACCACCTGCCCAGAGCTGAAATTCTAGAAATATCATGAAATCCTGTAATACCAGCAGTGTGAGGGTTGCAGAGCACATGTTAAGGAGCTGACATGTTTTGATGAGATACTTATTATTATCCCAAGTGACTGGACCCATGGTAAAGTCATGCCCTCCGCAATGTGAGTTTCCATACCACTCCCAGTAACCATGACTGTTCAGGAACAGCCTCAGGATGTTGTGCACATGAAGCAAAAGCATGGTTCATCCCAGGTAGCACCAAGGATTCCTTAGTGCACTGGCATTTGCAGCTGGCTGGACCAGAGGACGACCATGCTCAGCCATCCACAGAGAGGGCTGATCGCGGCTGGCAAAACTGACCTTTGCTCCTCATCTAAATTACTCTCTACCTGTACTCAGCTGTACTAACCCTAATAAATCTCTACTTCCAAATGGGACTCTCGTATCCCTCGACCTGTCTGGTGCTCCAGACACACATATCTGAGCAGATCCTGGAGGCTCAGCACCTCTTGTCTTGACTTACGCTGCTTCTTTTTTTTTTTTTTTTTTAAATTACTTTACTTCAAGTTCTGGAATACTTGTGCAGAATGTGCAGGTTTGTTACATAGGTATACATGTGCCATGGTGGTTTGCTGCACCCATCAACCCGTCATCTAGGTTTTAAGCCCTGCATGCATTAGGTATTTGTCCTAATGCTCTCCCTCCCCTTGCCTCCCAACTCCCGACAGGCCCTGGTGTGTGATGTTCCCCTCCCTCTGTCCAAGTGTCCATGTGTTCTCATTGTACAACTCCCACTTATGAAAAGCTGGCAAAAGTTTTGGCCTTTATTCCTCATCTAAGTTACTGTCTACCTACACTCAGCTGTCCTAACCCTAATAAATCTCTGCTTCCAAATGAGATTCTCCTCTCTCTCCAACCGTCTGGTACACCAGCCACATATATCTGAGCAGATCCTGGAGGCCCAGCACCTCTTGTCTTGACTTATGCTGTTTCTTAAAACCAGAGTTTTCTTGTTTTTCTTTCCAACTCTTTTAAAATCCCAATTTATCTTCCCACATTCATCCCAGAAGCCACCTTTGCTATTAAGTGATTTTGATCACTTGTCAGGATTAATATTTCTGTCTTCTGAGGCTCCCTCTTTGCTCGTTCTGCTCCGTATTTTTCGTCCATCTGTCCTTATTTAGCATGCTCTCTCCCTCTTTCTCTCTCTCTCCCTCCAGCTCTTTCTCTCTCTCTCTCTTGACTATAAGCCTCTAGGACGTGGTCTCCACCTTCATCTCACTACCCATTCTTGTAGCATTCAGAGTGTCTGGCACAGTATTTGAGATGTCCTGCTAGACAGCTTTTCACTGATGAAAAATGGAACCCAATTCAAACCTCAATTCTGTACTGTGTGTGCAAATTTAAACAGTTAGTACCCTAAAAGTTACAGACAGTATGTGATATTATGTTCTTTTCAGCATATCTACTCCCATATCCCACACACCAACCGCTGAACCAATTTCTCGATTTTATTTCCTATTATCTAGGGGACAGATGTTTTTCAAATTGTGGGATTTAAATATATACGGACCCTGAATTAAGTCACTTTCTTCGCCAGTTTAGGAAAAGCCCCAGATTCCACTATTCCCTGCACTCTTGTATATTTTCCTTGATATATATCATAGAAGGGATTTCTGAAAGCTTCTGAAAAACACATAATAAATTTGGTGCTTCTCTTTTCTTATGGTTTTGTGTTATATTTAGAAATATAATAGTTCTGTTTCATTTCTATATTCCCATAAGCATGGTGTGTAAGCAGTGGATAAATATTTATTGAATGCAAGAAGAGAGAGACAGAAGGAAAGAAAGAAAGAAAGAAAAGAAAGAAAGAGAAGAAAGAAAGAAAGAAGAAAGAAAGAAAGAAAGAAAGAAAAAGAAAGAAAGAAAGAAAGAAAGAGAAAGAAAGAAAGAAAGAAAGAAAGAAAGAAAGAAAGAAAGAAAAGGAAGGAAGAAAAATGCAAGTTGGGGAGGAAGGAGGGAAGGAAGGAGAGAGGCATGGAGGGAGAGAGTGAGGGAGGAGGAGATAATGCATCATATCTTTTTATTTTAAATTGCAAATCTGCTACATTGCCTCTTCTCTTGGTTTCAAGATCTAGTGGATGGCTTTTGTATTCCAAGTTTCAGTGCAACTGTAAGGTCGCAATGAAGTAAAAAGTCACTAAAAAGAAAACTCAAATGACTCATATTTGAAATGAAACAATTATAATCGTGGCCACATACTACTGCAGGCAAACATAATAACTCTCCTGCTCAACTCACTGATTTGCAGACATTTCAGTGCTAGTTATGCACAGACATACATTTGCAACTCACAGATGCCGAACCTATGCTTCTTTAGTCATTCTCGTTGTGATACTTTCTTCACAAATGGTGTTTGGTGATGCCCTTCTTTCTAATTGCTTTAAATTAAAAAGCAATTAGATGCCTACTAATTTCAGATTGAATTCTCTGGGTCAGGACTGAAATGGCTGCAGCATCATTAGGAAGCGAGCATTACACAGTTCCTTCCAATATCAACTGGCCCTTCACAGAGCAGAAGGTCAGGGCCTGATCCTGCAGGTGGCAGCTGTCTTTATAGATGGCAAGATGGAGCAGAAAAAACTCATTGATGTTGTACAGCTCCAGATGATGCAACTGGTCTTCTGACTCTATTTTGAAATAAATTGAGGCATGGCTGGTATTTTGAAACTTCTTTATCATTTTGCATCCCCAGTGCATGAGACGCCTGGTAGGTAACAAGCTCAGTCTTTAAAGGATTCATACAATATTGCTTTCTTTTGTTAAACAGCTTACTAAGGGCCTTTTTAGATCACTGAGTTTAAGTTTCAAAGTCCACATTTTCAGATGTTTATTGCTCTACCCATTTCACAGATGAGGAAAGGAAAGAGACTTGGTGACTTGTCCAATCTTTTGGTCGATCACAGAGTTGGGACTACAAATCGGGTCATCAGACTCCAGGGTTATCTCCACCCCACACTCCCACTATATCTCGTAATTCAATACAAATGAAATGATCCATCTTTAAGGATTTAGGTTAGATACTTTCAAATGGCTCAATCTCCTCATTAACCTTCATGATTCTATAATAATTTTGTCCCCGATGCCAGAACCATGACCTGAAAAAAGATGTCGTCAGTATTTTAGTTGAGTAAGGCAATCACTGGGGCTGTGTTTGCTTTCTCCATCACTGAGACCTTAAAGAACATGTGGATAATTTCAGCAGTAGGTGGATTTTGGGAGCCTGTAGGTGTCAACTGTCTGTCCATTTCAATCACAAGCTTAACAGCTTTTCTCCTCAAAGAATTTTGTCTGCATCACGTGTCTCTCCAAATCTTTCTTCAGTTGGACTGAAAAGTGGTACTTTTACTTCCTTCCTACCGGTTCATATTCAGGAGCATGATTTAACGAGTTGGTATTATAAGCAGTTATTTCATTCAAATGGCTTCTTAGAGGAACTACCCACAACAAACTGGCACATTGGCATAGGTGAACCCCCCAAAACCACTTCCTCATTCCAGGAAAATTCGGAAGCTCGTCAAGTCAAACTTTCCCTCTTGTGGAAAAATACATAGTGAAACAACTTATATTGATTAGTTTTTAACTAGTTATCTCTGAATTGGCACCTTAGTATTATATCTATTAAGGAATAATGACACCAAAAAAAATGTTTAAAAAATTTCTCTTGCAAAAAGTAAACGTGAACAGTCAAAAAGAGTGCTGATATTTGGGGTCTCCAGCTGTATTAGAATCTTAAGTTTCAACGTTAAAATTACGTAAAATTTCTTTCTCAACATCAACTAATGTTTTTGACTTAAAAAGTAAAGTATAAGTTCTTAGTTATAAAAGTGTATTTTGAGAAGATACTGGAAATACACAAAAATATGAAAATATATAATAAACAACTTTCATAATATGAATCTTTTAAAAGGTTCCTATGCTTTCTTGAGTTATTTCTCCATTTCTTCTCTTTTTTACTTAATTGAGATTTTTCTTAACTTTGTATTAATATCATATAAGAATATTTCATTGTATCAGTGGTCAAAGTGTTATACTAATGCCTATTTATGAACATTTAGGTGATTTTTGAATTTTTGTTAGGATAGGTTTAACTGTAAAAATATATACCCATCATTTATATGCTATGCCTTTCATATTAATACATTCAACATAACTATATGTTTACAAAATATAAATGTTTGTGTAATTATATTAATACATGTATAAAACATGTTATATGCTTATAAAATAATTTTCCACATACCATTTACCTAAGCAATGTTAAAATTTTATTTATAACATTTAGGAATATAAAGAAGTTTTACATTTTTGTGCAATCAAATTTAGTAATATTTTTCTTTGTGGTTTCCTTCATTATTTTTAGGTATATGTAAAAAAAATACACACATATATATATAAATACATATATATATATATATATTTTTTTTTTTTTTTTTTTTTTGAGACAGAGTCCCACTCTGTCGCCCAGGCTGGAGTGTAGTGGCGTGATCTCAGCTCGCTGCAAGCTCCACTTCCCGGGTTCATGTCATTCTTCTGCCTCAGCCTCCCAAGTAGCTGGGACTGCAGGCGCCTGCCACCACACCTGGCTAATTTTTTTGTATTTTTAATAGAGACGGGGTTTCATCACATTAGCCAGGGTGGTCTTGATCTCCTGACCTCGTGATCCACCTGCCTCAGCCTCCCAAAGGGCTGGGATTACAGGCTTGAGCCACTGTGCCCTAGAAATATATTTTTGAATAGATAGTATTTTTATTATTTGCCTTGGCTAGCTTTTTAAAAAATGAAATCACTTTTTAGATAGTAGAAATATGATTTTAAAGGTTGCAGCAATGTATTGTTATCTTGAATGGCTTCACCAATTCATGCGCCCCCACAAAGAGTTCAAGGTTTCCAGTCTCACTACTCCCACTTTCAATTAAGTGTTATAATTTTAAGTTAGTCATTATATCTGTTCTCATTCTAAAGTTAATGCATCTTTATCACAGGAAGTTTTGAAAATACCAATGAGTACAAAGAAAAAAAAGAAATCACTGCTATCATTCAACCCAAGGATAAATACTGTTAACTGTTTCCTATATTGCTTTCCTGTCCTATTCTCTTAAATCTTACTTGACGTATTAATTTTTATCCTGCTTGTGTTTCCTTAACATTCTATGTGAGCATTTCCCCACATCTTTACGTACTATGCACTCACATCATTTTTAGCGGCTGCTGTTGCCTTGTTGAACGTGTAATTAGTTATTCTCCTATGCTGAGCCTGGAAAATCCTTCCAATTATTCGTGATTTTTAAAAAGGATGTTGTAATGAATATCTTTGGGAACACACATTTAACAGCATCTCTTTAATTTCCCAAGAAACAGTGCTAGTACTGAAATGTTGGGATCAAAGGATATGAATTATATCACTTCATTTCTATTGTCAAATTACTTATGTGGTAGGTTAGAGAGAGTGTATCATTAATTTTGCTTTTCAACTTCCAAATTTTGATTTTTTACTACAATTCAGCATGTTTGGCACAATCATTAAAAATTTATATGTCATCTTTCATGCGACAATATTTTCTGTTATTGAATGTTTATCCTGTGGAAACTCTTTCCTAAACTTAGCCTTTGCACTCTGTATATTTCTTATCCTTCAACTCTCTATATATTATAGCTCATCAATTTTTTCCTACCTGTTATTTCCCTGAAAAGGGAAAATTAAGATTTTATGTATGGAATCTATGGCTATAGAGAAGTTTTACAATTTTGTGTGACCAAATTTAAAATTTAATTGTATTTGTTATTTCCTTCATTAATTTTATGCACGGAAATTTATTTTCTAAGCAGGGATTATGTAGATATTTTTGTGTCTACAGTATTTTCTTCTCTTTTTAGAATATGGTTTTCTTTTATTTTGAGACAGAGTCTCACTCTTTTTGCCAAGGTTGGAGTGCAATAGCACAATCTTGGCTCACTGCAACCTCCACCTCCCGGGCTAAAGTGATTCTCCTGCCTCAGCCTCCCAAGTAGCTGGAATTACAGGTGTGTGCCACCACGCCCAGCTAAGTTTTTTGTATTTAGTAGAGATGGGGTTTCACTATGTTGGTTAGGCCAGTCTCGAACTCCTGACTTCAGGTGATCCACCCGCCTTGGCCTTCCAAAGTGCTGGAATTACAAGTGTGAGCCACTGCACCCAGCAGGTTTTCTTTTTTGTACTTAATGATTTTATCTTTTCAGAATTTATTCTGGTGTATCTGTAAAGAGAAGCTATTTCTGTACTTTTTTCTCAACTTGCTAATCATTCATCAAATCATCCTTCCTTTGCTCATTGCTTGGCATTGTCATTTTTGTTAAATATAAAATCTCATAACATTTTTATATTCTCCAAAGTCATGAATGTTCTCCAAAGTCACTGATATGTGGTTCTGTTTCTGGCCTATCTCTTCTATTTCACTGATGTGGCTGTTTGTTGTTAGTTTGTTTTTAATTTTATTAAGGTCCATGATATGTAAGGAGTAAAATGTTTTGTTAGAATTTAAGACACAAAAAAAGGCAACCGCTTAATTGAAAATATAAGTAAATGACACTCAGTGGGAGAGCTCCGTCTTAGTGGGGGCCCCGTGGCAGGACACCATGATCCACGGGTGGATTTGGAAAGGGCTCTGCTGGTGTGCAGGAAGGAACCGTGCAGAGGGAGGGTGTGAAAGGAAACTCATTCAGCGTACATGGAGGCAAGGTGCAGTGAAACACAGGGGAGTGCTAGGGAATGCCAGGGCCAGGAGGCACAGGGCAAGCTGAGAGGTCGGGGGCCCAGACGCTGGGGGCTACCTGCCCTGCCGGGCCTGTATACTTGGTTGTATTGATAGATTACAGCACCTGTTTTCACAAGAATTCAATGTCAGCTTTGCTTTCAGATATCTAGAAAATGGACTGGCATCTAAGAGGAAAGGTACATGCGTGAAAACCCTTATATTTCCTTCCTGGCCATCGTGAGACATCCCCTGTCCTACTGACTGTGGGGGAGTTGTTTCCATTTGCATTGATGTATGGATGGGAACTGATACCACACTCCTTTTTATTCATTATTCTGCTGCTTTCTACTTTCCAGGAATCTTCCCACCCACCAAAAAATATCTGTGAATATGCTACCATGTGAAAATATTTTTAAAGTTACAGCTACAGTCTTTCTCTGGAGAGCATCTCTAGCCTGCGCACTGACAATATCTGCCGGGCGTGTGGACGCATTGCTGAGTTCATCTTCATTATCTGAAAAGTTGTTAAGTAAATTCACTGTCTGGTAGTACTGTGCTGCCCGACCGATCTCTGTGCTGTGGGACCCACTGCTTTTTGAGGGAACCACACATGTGCTCCTGGCCCCTTCCTTCCAGGCATGTGGTCGGATGGGATGACAACTTCTGTCCCCTTGTCTTTGGCTGATGCTGCTTATAGGCAGAGGACGTGGTGTCCTGGGTAGGGTCTCTCTCCCTCTGCCACAATGCCCAGCAATTGTCCCCAACAATGTTCCCAGTGTTCCCAAATACGCTCTACACTTTTGCAACTGAACTTGCATCTCTAACCCCTGCGTGTCTGAGGAGTAATTACAGCTGTAGATGATAAAACCGCTGAGTTTCTGTGAGTTGGTATTTCTTGTGACTTTTGATTCTTAATTCCTAAAGATATTATGTATAATTCCTATTGAGTGTTTTCCTTCACCAATTTCTCATTGAATATGAGTCCCATATTCATTTGAGTCTCATTGAATAAAGTCCCATAATGGTATAAATTTTGGTTGCATGTCTTTTGTCAGTTTCTAGTAAAAAACACTTTTAGACCCACTCCCTTACACAAACAAATCCGTGGTTTAACTAATCTGATTCACTAAAAGGAATATACTATCTTATGAGAAATAAAAATTTAAAAGTTTATTCCATGACTTCTTTTCCTCTTGGCTTCGAAAAACATTGATTTAATTTCTGAAGTATTGTTTCCCCTTTCTGATTTGGCTATTGTTTCAGCCTCAATAATACAAAATATCAAAAAGAATCCATTCTCCTTTTTTATTCTTTTATTTCATTTTAGCATTTCTTCCATCATTCTGCGGGCTGGTCCACAATTTGCTTTCTGTTCTTCTGGCATTTCATGTGTCATCTGTACAATGTCTTTTCAGCCCCTATCCGCCCCCATCCCCACTCCTGTGCATCTACCTAAATCACGTTTTACTACTGTCCCAGAAGACCTTATGGTAATTAAATAATGGTGTTTCTTCTAATATTTCTAGGAATGCTTTATTATTTTATTCTAGACAGATCGGATGCTGTGAATTGAAATAGACTTCAGGCGATTGCTTACTTTCACTATTGGTTTGTCTTTAGATTATGTCCAAAGGACAAAATCAAGCATGTTCAGTTTTCAGAAGTAGTAAATGTGATTGAAGTTAAGACTATTTGCTTGTCTATGAAGGCAATGTGACAAGTCATAAAAGAATATATTTTTTTTCTTTCCTGTTAGCAAAAAGGAGCTAGTACCAGTCATGTAAGGATATACCAGAAGCTGAACCATGAGTTTTGTTTGAAAGGCTAAAATCATAGACCGAGATTCACATTTGAGACAGTATTGACCTTCGGAGCTAATGACTATGGTTTGATTTTTTTTTTTTTTTTTTTTTTTTTTTTTGAGATGGAGTTTCACTCTTGTCACCCAGGTTGGAGTGCAATGGTGCGATCTTGGCTCACTGCAACCTCCGCCTCCCAGGTTCAAGTGATTCTCCTGCCTCAGCCTCCCGAGTAGCTGGGAATACAGGCACTTAACAAAAACAAAAGGAGCTATAGTGTGTGGGAGGCAGTATGGTATGTTATAGGCAGTGCCTAAACCTTGGCTTCCTCATTCAGAAAATTGGGTGAAAATCTCTTCATCAGACTAGTGCTGGGAAGATTAAGTGGGATAATTTCTGCAAAACATTAATTTCCTTTCTCCTGAACTTCTCAGTGCATACAAGATGAATAAAAAGTGCTGTCTTATTTTCCTATGGTTTTTAAATGTTTGTAATAGCTGCAATGTACTTTGATGTTCAGTGCCTAAATTTTAATGTTTCTAATTATAAAGTTCCCTATTTAATTGATTGCAGCACACATACATTCTATTTAGTTAACTCTAAACATTAGCGTTCAACACAGTAAGAATGGTTTGAGGTATGCTCTTAATTTTATTTTGCATCAAATTCGTTTATGTCCTTGAAGAGATGTCAGTACAGGATTAGGATCTAGAGATTGAAGCTCTGAACACATAGAGATATGATGCAGTAAAATTCCATATGAACACAATTTCTGTATATTTTAGAAAATACTAATCAAAGATGAAAACTAATTGTTCTCCAAAGTCATTAATGTAAGGTCCAATAGCATATTATTTCAGGAAATATTCCAACAAAATTTGTAAGTTTCATGTTTTTTAGGTACATGTAAACTTTTGCATCCTTTAAATGTTGAGTGTTTTTAAAAAAAATGTTTTAAGAGGACAAGCGCTGCCAAATGTTTTTGAAGTACAGTATGATTTATCAGCAAATGGAATATAACATTTTAGAATATTCAAGAGGTAATGAAAGCAACCGTTAACGTATAGCAAGTCTTTAGTAAATGTTATTTTTTTAACCTAGAATTTGACCAAAGGAAATTATATGGTTTAGAATTGAGCTGTCCCCAGGGACTTGAAAAAGTCCTTAAAACATATTATTTTCTTTCTTTCTAGAGGCTTATATCAGCTGTTCCTCCCTTAAATAAAATGGCAAGCTACTATTGTATCCATTTCACAATAGCATCAAAATTTCTGTTATGTATTTCCCTTTGTGATTTAAATGATATTAAAATAAAAGATTTATTCTGGACTATTCACTATGTTCTTAAATCAAAAATTATCTTTGCTAGCCCTAATTCTAAGTGAAGCATTAATAATAATGCTACTTAGCATTTGCATAGCACCTTATACTTTTAAAGTGCTGAAGATTATTAATTAGATACTCTCCCCACGAGCCCTATGAGGTAGGTCAGCCTTATCCTCTCTTTTTACAGACCCAGAGGTTAAGTGGCCCGCCCAAGGGCCCAGACATTCCAATTGCACTTGCACTTGGAGTTTGATTTCTAATGTTTGGTGCAGACCAGAGAACTCAACTACTCCATATTAACAGATTAAAATATAGCAGACAAGAGCAAATCAAAATAGACTTTTAACTGCTTAATGATAAAACAGTAAATATTTGAAGTTAGCTTTCCATTTTAGCCTGTCTTAGAGCTTTTATAAGGAAATCATAGCTCATTTTATAAAATTACAGTAATTTTAAAACAATTAGAAAATTAAACAAGGTTTCTGGTAGAGAGGTCAGTTTGAGGAAGAGGGCGGCCCACCTCCTCCTTAATGACTGAGTTAACTGAAAAATGGGCTGCTTTGCCACGGCCAATTCTGATCACTTTCATGGGGCCTCTTTACGGTGCCTGCTTCCACCAAGAAGTAAGTTTAAGCAGAAGAGAGGTATGGTCATGGGCTCCTTGTGTCCTGTGAGTTATTAACTCTTTGACGTCTGCTGCTTCCCTCCTGGCACACACATTTTGGATGTGATCAATGAACTTGTTGGATAATGACCTTCTCAGAGCTGGTGTATGTGTGTGCCAGAGACTGATCTCTGACTTGTGGAGTCAACTCAGACTCTGTTGTCTCATACTAGTACCTTGCCTTGTGCCAATAAAACCCAAGACTCCATTTTTATTTTCCACTTGTTTCAGAAAGAATGTTGATCTTATTAGCATTGGCAAATCCGTATGTGTCTACAGAAACCTCAATTCTCGTCTCCTCAGAAGAAAGAATTTGACCAAAGGGCATAAGGCAGAGAGAGAGAGACAGAGGCAAGTTTCAGAGCAGGAGTGAAAGTTTATTAAAACGTTTTGTCCGGGTGCGATGGCTCACGCCTGTAATCCCAGCACTTTGGGAGGCTGAGGCGGGCAAATCTCAAGGTCAAGAGATCGAGACCATCCTGGCCAGTATGGTGAAACCCCATCTCTGCTAAAAACACGCAAAAAAATTAGCTGGGCATGGTGGCACGAGTCTGTAGTCCCAGCTACTCGGGAGGCTGAGGCAGGAGAATAGCTTGAACCCGAGAGGCAGAGGTTGCAGTGAGCCGAGATCGCAGCACTGCACTCCAGCCTGGTAACAGAACGAGACTCCATCTAAAAAAAAAAAAAAAAAAAGGCAAAAAGAAAAGAAAGTTTTAGAGCGGGAATGAAAGGAAGTAAAATACATTTGGAAGAGGGCCAAATGGGCAACTTGAGAGATCAAGTGTGCCATTTGACATTTGACTTGGGGTCTTATTATTGACCTGCTTCTGGGGGGTTGCATCCTTTCTGTCCTGATTCTTCCTTTGGGGCGGGCTGTCCATACGTGCAGTGGCCTGCCAGCATCTGGGAGGGGCCACATGCACAGTGAGTTCACTGGAGTTACGTGCATGCTCACTTGAGGCGTTTTCCCTTCCCAGTCGAGTGTTCCTAGAGGAAGGTCTCTACCAGCTGACTTCCACCGTTTTGCCTCTTAGTGAGCATGCTTGAGTCCACTCGTCCAACTCTTGAGATTTTATTGGGAAGCTTCTGATCACTAGCTTCAGGTATTTCTGTGGATTGGGAGACTGACTTTCCCTGGCACTGGCTATGCCCAATTATTATTTTAGCTTAACAAGGGCTTGACCATCACCTGATGGTCCCTGACATTCCTGGTGACCTGGGGCCCTCTTTCCTGCCCTGCTCATGTCTGACTAACTACCTACTGTAATAATGCAAGTCATTTCTCAGAAAACAGCTCCTAGGTCACTTCTTGAGGCTTTTGGGGAACTTGATGGATTCTTTTCCTCAGCTAAGTGCCTTTCGCTTATCAGCTTTTGAAAAATGAAAATTATAGTTTTATCTTTATCTCCTACAGAACCTGGTCCTCAGTTTCTACACCTGGGATTTTGGCTAAACAAGAGGTGAAACTGCATTTGTCTTGGCCTAGTCAGAGGGTTTGGCACGTGCCCTTGTGACTAAATACTACCGTTGTTTTAAAAAATAGTTATTTCTTGTAAAAATTGTGAATGAGAAAGGGGAAAATGCATTCTTAAAATTTCTGTCATGTCCCTAAAGTGATGAATCTGAGATGCAAACAGGAGAAGGAAGAAATAGAAAATTTGCAAGATCTGCAGTGTTAGGAGTTGAGAAAAGCAAGCATCTTGTGGGAAGAAGTGGACCCTTGGACCCACGTGTGAGCCTCCACTGGGTGGGCCTCAACCCCTGTGTCAGCATCCGTGACTGGGCTGCACTCTGGGAAGGGCCATTCCTAATGAGGTATAGGCAACCTCCCCTGCTCGCTCTGGTTCAGGATGCTTGCAAGAGAGCAGGCATTCAACTGGACTATTTGTTGACACAGATTTTGAAGCTCTCATTGCCTTCCTCTCCCGGGAGATCACACTGCTGTCCAGGTCCTGGTTGTCCTTCATCCCAAGGGGGCTGCATGTCTCAAAATGAGACTCCAAGTCTTGAGAGAGGAAGGACTAAGATCTGGATGTGTCCGTAGGAGGTAGCAAGCTTTTGACTTAGCTTATGAATATTTCTTCAGTGTCTACTCTGCACCAGACATTGCTTCATGGATTAGCACAGATCGAAGAACAAATCAGGCAAAACTTGAATGTTAAAACCTAGTTTTAATTGTAAACTGTATTTGCATATCTGAAGAAAATTTGTTGATTTTATTCTTTTTGGAAGATGAGTGAAAGAGACTGTTTGATTCAACATCTGGAAAGAATGTTTTGATTTTTAGTCTCCATTATTAGGATTTATTAGAAACATTAGAATAACTTAATACAAACACAAACTAAGAGCCTTATCTACCTTTTGTATTATAATCTAATTTCTCCCTTGAGAAAAGGCTGAACATTTAAAAAAAAAACAATGTTAATAAGGTGATAGCGAAATAAATAAGTTAGAGAAAGAAAATATCAGGGATGATAAGCTAGGAGAGATGGAGCTTCTAAGAAAAGAAGGCTTTTCTAGGCCATTGGTAGGTGGAGGAGGATCAGGCAGTCAAGCCCAGGAATTATGAATCTTGTTATAAACAAAAGACAATAATTTCCAAAATTTGGAGTGTGAACACTTCTAGCAAGAATTTTTGAGAATTTACTCAATATATATGTATCAGTTATAAATCATGTACTATCATAAAACACATATAGAAAGAAATTTAAAAAATAATAAATTAAAAACAATAGTTTAATGTGAAAGTATATATGTTAAGAGTATAAAATTATTTAAAATACAATAGTGTAGTGAGAGCAATGCTTCATTAATTTTGAAGATTTTGGCTTAAGGTTTAAAGTACAGCAATTCAAATGTCTATTTTTAAGTTCAGTTTACTTTACTATTTGGTTTGAAAGGCTATCATAACTAAATTATAAAAAAAACCTGCACAAAGATATTTAACTCCAAATAGGAGAAATGCATCATGAACTATGCTTAATTAAGTTATAATATTTGTTTTTCAGATCTATCCTATGTTTTTCAAAATTTTACGCCAAGATTTTGTAGAACTCGCTACTAAACCTCCATCTTCATTTATGTCAATCAGTTGTATCAGCAAAGTAAAAGGAAAATGTGTCTTCTCCCTTTTTAAAAAAAATTCCTAGACATTTTTCTGGGGAGAGGAGGAGGAATTGTGAGCAAATCAGAGTACTCTAAGTTTCTGAAGTATGCCGCTATAAGATTTATTTAAAGATAATTTATTTACATGGTCTTTAACTACAAAGTTCACATTAAGGAAATACAATCATCTCTTTCTTTCAAAATATTTACAAACATCTTTTTCCAAAAAGCAGCACATTCCATCATTTTGTTAATTTAAAACTGTATCAGCTAACATGCATTTGTCAGCAAATAGCAGGCAACTTGACTAAAAACGGCTTCTGCCATGATGATATTGAACAAAGTGTGTAATAAAAAAGGCTTTAAGATGGAATAGAAGATCTGTGATGTCATCAAGGATCTAGTTTCTTTTTTTCTCTCTACCATTCTTGGCATGCTTAGTTTTCTCCTCATGTTCATACCTCATGGTTGCAAAATGACTCCAGTCGTCCTATACTCACTCCCATGAGCATCCCAAACAGATAGGAAGAAGGTCAGGGGAGAAACCTGTCTATCTTCTCTGTTATCTGTCCTTCATTATGGAAATTCATGGCTCCCTTTTCATTGGCTGAAATGACAGTGAATGGGAGAAGGAGGCAGGTTTCTTCCCTGTTTAATATGCCTGCTTATTTGTATCAGCGCAAACCTGAAGCTCTTTTACTTGAAGCTTTCAAGCCACTTGTCCATTTTGTGAAGGTGAGCTGGCAAATGCTAGATAATGTCGTGTGGATTCGTTTTGACAAGATTTGCAGCCTCTGCGTGCACAAGTCCCCGTGTGCCCTCAGGCTGGCTCTTGTGCTACACATGTCAGGGGACCACCTGATAGGAGCTCGCCAGTGTCACTGCGGGCATCCAATACCAGGGAGGTTTATCTCTTTTCTTATCTACTTGTCTTCCAAAAACAGTTTTTTTGCAGCCCGTGGGAATAAACATCCCATTCTGGGGCCCCTTAGGCTAAACAACTTATTTCATAGTTCACACACAAAAAATTCGCAAATGTCTTCTTACTATTGACCTTTAGTGGGTTAACTCTTGGAGCTCCATAGACCTTCCCATAACACACAGCCCTCATCTCTACTTGCTTGCTAATGTCATCAACTAAACTCTTCCGCAAAATAACTAAAACAGAAATGAACTCATTTCTTTCCTCCAAAGCTTTCTGAGAGCTACCAAAAGAAATGACTCTTATGCAATATAAAATAATGTCATCCAAAAGTATAATCTTTAGATGAGTCTATAGAGACAATATAGGTAAAACCATGCTCCTTATCTTGGCTAAAGTAAATTAATCCAGTAAGATAAAAGATCAAGGATTTTAGCTTAACTTTCTTTTTGGTTGAGGAATTGTATTTAAATGCTAACTGATGTCTTTCCTTGTTGGGTCTCAGTCTGTTACTAAAGTAAAACTTTAGGAAGTAAGTGTAATATATTGGACGGGGGAGGCTAACGTGAGGCAGTTCCGTGGTATTTTCTCAGCCTCAAAGGACTTCCATTTTGAGCTTACAGGAAACCGGAAATGAGACCTTAGGCCTCGAGGTGAAAGTTGAATTTCTATTTCCTAGAGCTAAGTGATAGTTGGTTTGCTCCTTCTTTTAGACCTTGAGGATATTATATTCCTTCTCCATGTGAATATTCTGGACCATTCTTTATTTTTCTTTTTAAGCATTAGACTTAACACGACTTAAATCTTAGAAAATATGTCAATGCATTTCGGCGCCTGGGCACACAATTAATCTTCATCTATCTCTGGTAATATAAACACACCTGTGGGATGTTTTCCATTGAATACATGAAAAGAAAACTCATAATAAATCTCAGACTGATAGCTTTATCATGACTGACAGTGCTGCTGGAGGCTCCTTCTTTATGAGTATAATTTGGGAGTATATAAAAGCAGGAGATTGATTTCTACAGAACCTTGCCTTTTCTTTAGTATTTATTCCAAGCTGTGTGACTCTTCCTCTTTTTTAATAAAAAAACCCCACAACATGCAGTTCCTGTATTTAATTTATATAGCGGAATGTACACATGCACACACACACCCTCACACACATGCATTATTATTTAATGCCTGGAAGACACAAAATGCCGAATGAGAATTCTGTATGTGATTTCCTCCTGCACTTCTCAGGCAAGAGTGTCCTCTTTAGAACTTGCTGCTTTGGTGATGCAAGAGAGAATAATTTGATCCCTTAACTAGAATGGGTGCTCCTAGGATATCCAAGTAGTAGATTTACTGTCACTATTATAGTTAAATTAAACTTACTGTTAGTAAAGTGTTAATCAAATCTCTCAAATCAAATACTCATATTTTGTAGTAGAAACTTTTAAATCCTTCTGGCATGTTCTGGAGCCATGCTTTGGAGGTCTGGCATGCGAGTGGGAAATCCCATGTGGGAAGGCTAAGTGGAAGAGGCTCAAGCCCTGCACCCTCCCTTTCATTCCTACACCTTTGCTTTTATCTGTTTCATACTTTGGTGCTCTGTGCATGATGTCTAAAACCATGCTTGTCAAATTAGTTTATACTGGTCTATGGTATATAAGAGTAAATAAAATTTCCAGAGAACCAGAGAATAATTCTTTTTCACTTTAAAGATCTTTAAATAAAGATCACACTTTGTTTTCAGAATTGATTAATTCTGTGTTGCTGAATTCGGTGCTCATATCTTTGGACCCATAAGGGTAGACATATTATATAGTAAGCAGTTCTCTCATTCCCCATTTTGAATTTGGTGAAATTTCCCCAGTACTAGAGAGAACAGTGTTTTATTTAGGAGGACCTGGGAAAAGAAAAATTTGAATGATAAAGATTAACTTTTAAAAACCTTTTCAGGCTGGGCGCAGTGGTTCATGCCTATAGTCCCAGCACTTTGGGAGGCCGAGGAGGGCAGATCACCTGAGGTCAGGAGTTTGAGACCAGCCTGGCCAACATGGCTAAACCTCATCTCTACTAAAAATACAAAAATCAGCCAGGTGTGTTGGCGGAACCTGTAATCCCAGCTACTCAGGAGCCTGAGGCAGGAGAATCACTTGAACCTGGGAGGCAGAGTTTGCAGTGAGCTGAGATTGCACCATTGCACTCCAGTCTGGGCAAAAGAGTGAGATTCTGTCTCAAAAAAATAAAAAATAAAAATAAATTTAAAAAAGTTTTCAGAAAGTTGCAGAAAACAATATGCATATTTCCCACATACCTTTCAACTAACTGCTCCTAATGAGGACAGCTTCCACCACCATAGTACATTTATTGAAACTGAAGTAATTAGCAGTAATACTGATTTGAAATGAATCTATGTACCCAATTCAAATTTTGCTAGTTTTTTCACTAGTAGCTTTTCTTCTTGTCCAAGATCCAATCCACTATTCCACATTGTGTTAAGTTGTCGTGTCTCCTTGGTTTCTTCCACCCCATAATAGTTCCTCAATCTCTGTTTTTTATATAAAGAATGGTTTTAATAATTAAAGGTTTTCAGTTCATCAACTGTATAGAAATTCTCTTTGTTACATGTGGTTGTGTGCTGAGAGGTTAAGACTGCCTTTAACCAACTGATTTGAAAATGGGATTGAATATTTGTCAGATGCTATTCAACAAACATTCTGAAATATGACAAAGCAATAGACATCTTTCATTTTTCTGGTAAAGTCTTTCATGTCTTCTTATTTCCAAAGGATGACTTTGCTGAATAAAGTGTTCTTGATTGGCAGTTTTATTCTTGCAGCACTTTAAGTATATCATCCCACTCTCTCCTGGCCTGCAAGGTGTTTCCTGAGAAATTTGTTGATTGCCCTATAGATGTTCCTTCATATGTGACAAGTTGCTTTTCTCTTGCTGCTTTAAAATTCTCTCTTTGTCTTTGTTGCCAATTTAATTACAATATATCCCAATAAAATCCTCTTTGGATTGAATCTGTTTTGACAGTTTTGAGATTTATGACTCTAGGTATCCGTATTGCTCCTAAAACTTGTGAGGTTTTCAGCTATTATTACTTTACATAAACTTTTTGATCTTTTTTTCTTTTCTTTTATTTCTGGGACCCCCATATGTATATTTATTCACTTAATGGTGTCCTGTAAGTCTGGTAGGCTTTCTTCACTATTTTTTATCCTTTTTATTATCCTGTGACTTAATAATTTCAAAGGATTGGTCTTCAAGTTTGCAGATTCTTTCTTTTACCTAATCAAAGTATGCTGTTAAAGCTATCTATTGCATTTTTTATTTTGTTCACTGCATTCTTCAGCTACAGAATTTCTGTTTGAAGTTTTTTGAAGATTTCTTTCTCTTTGTTGAACTTTTTCACTTGGTTCATTTATTCCTTTCCTGTGTTATTGAGCTGTTTATCTGTGTAGGGTAAAGTACTATGATGCTCTGTTCCTGGAGGACAGGGCTCAGCAGAGACATGGGAACCTGAGGGCAGGGCACAGTGTAGCAGTAGCTCCTGCCCCTGAGAAGGGGACACAGTGGGGGCTCCTTATCTAGGGAGAGCACTGCATCATGGATTCCAGGCAACTCTGTCTGCTGGGATCAGCATGATGAAGACACTGGGGTGTCCTTGTTGTCTAGAGCTGCAGGTGTTCATAACAGAGAGGAGAATTGCTGTGGTCTCTCTGCTCTCCTATTCCCTGCTAGGAGAAATCCTTCTCTTGGGGATCCCTCTTGTTTTTGAGCTGCTCTGGAATGGGGGATGGGGTGACAGAGGTAAAATGCTTCCCAATTTTTCTGTGTGTCCATCCTCAGTTCCTATGCTCCACAGGGTTTCTCATGCTCCTCATTAAAGTCCAGAGATTCCCCAGACATATTTTCATTGTTATGTAGTTGTTTATTTATTGTTTTTGTGAGGGAACAAGAATTGGGGCCTTCTGTTCCATCATCTTGTTGATTTCACATGTCTTTTTTTAGCTCATCAATTTTTAAGAGTAGATACAGAGATGTTGCCAAGATAATACAGTTTCTCTTCCCTTGGTTGTTAACATCTTAAATTAACTATGGCACATTATTAAAACTAGAAACCAATGTTGTTACATTGGTATTAACAAAACCCCACACTTCCACTAGTTTTTTTTCCCCCTAATTTCCTTTTTTTTTTTTCATGTTCAGGATTCCATCCAGAATACCCTGTTACATTTAATCATTGTGTCTCTTTAGGCTCCTCTTGGCTATGAAAGTTTCTCATACTTTCTTTGTTTTTGACAACCTTGATAGTTTTGAGTACTGGTGAGGTATTTTGTAGCCTGTCCTTCAATTGTAATTTGTTTTATGTTTTTCTCATGATAAGACTGGGATTATGGAAGGTGAAATGGCATTTTCACCCCATAATATCAAGAGAACATACTATCAATATCACTTATTATTGACGATGTTAACCTTGATCCCTTGACCAAGGCAGTGCTTGTCAAGACCTTCTCTACTGTAAAGTTGACTTTCCCCTTTGTCATACTACTCTTGGGCAGCAAATCACTAAGTTCACACTCAAATCACTGAGCCCACACTCCAAGGGCAGGTTATGGGGGGCAGGGGTGGGAATAAAGCTCCTGCCAATTGTTAAAATACCATTGTATTTTTTATTATGGTGTCCATTCTTGTAAAAATTTCCGTAACCATCGTAAACCTAAGCATTATCTTATATTCGTTCACAAGGCTGTATTATTTCTGTTTCTTGAGGGGTCCTAATGTTCCTGTGAACTAAATCTACCGGTTCTCACTCATACTGCTTCATTTCCTCAAGTGGTTTGCCATTAGTTTATCGTCCAAAGGACTAATTTGTTTCGTGATCAGCCTGTATTTGTCCATGCTTCTGTTTTGGTTTCATTTGGCTTTTTGCTCACGCTGGAGCCCTAACTGTTTCAGTGGTCCAGGCCCAACATTTCTATTAATTTCTTGGTTCTGAGTTCCCTCCATGGATTCTTAAAGCCAAACAGCATGTCTGAGAGCTTTGATTTCTCCCAGATGGCTTTTCCTGTCCATTCTAGAATCTGGCCAGGTGGCAAACTTCCTTGCTGCTTCCCAGTGCCAACAAGTGAACCCATCTCACTCACACGCATCTCACCCACCCGACGCCCTCTGAAGTTCTGTGTTCTGCACTGAAGAGTGCAGCCCCAGTCCTGCCTGGCTTAGGCTGTGGCAGCATCTCCTGTGTAACCAGAGGCCAGGTGTTGTGTGGGGTCTTCTCTGCTTTCCACAGAGCCTTTGGCTCTTCTCTTAGTTTCTGAAACCTGCGGATTTTCCTATCTTTCAAATGCAGCAGAGTTTTAAACGATGCTTTCTATTTTACCTAGTATTTTTATGTGTTTGGAGCTTACCGCTCTCTACCATTTCTATCTACCATTTTACCAAAGTCTCCTTTAATTCTTCCAGTAACACAACATTTCCTATACTGATACCGCATATTCATTAAAGGAGAGGGAAATTTTGATCAAGGATTGTTATTCACACTCAGGGTTGCTGTCAGTCTTCTGAATAGTCATGTTTATAATTAAAAATATATATTTCTAGTAGTTCTTCAGGGTAAATGCAACCTGAACTTTTGAAAGTAATTATCAAATATTTATTGAGGATCTACTATGCATAAGGAATTTTGTGATGAGTCAATGATTAAGACATAATCCTTGCTTAAGGAGTTAAACTATAAACATGGAGAACTATTTTAAAAGGTGGAATGTTACAAGTGACATAAAATAGTTACAAATGTGCTGCTAGAGGCCATAGAAGGATGAGCCAATTTCCAGCCAGAAAGACCTCAAAAGTACCATGCAGGAAGACAATGAGCTGGGCTTAGCAAATAGGTGTCATTTGGAGATGCAACAATTGCTTGTTGGCAGATATCAGATTATACCTAGAGTCAAATAGCAGGGAATGAGAACATTAAACAACCTGGATTTGTGGTGCACACACAGAGTACCAAATAAAAGCTACTCAATGCATGGTCGTCAATTTGTTCAAAGAGCAAAGTGTTTAAAGTGATTTCTAAAAAATGGAATCAGAAGGTCTTGGAAAAAAGCAATTGTTAAGGACAAGGTAGACTTAATTAGAGAAAACTTTTTGACAATTAAAAGAACAAATTAAAAATAAATACACAAACCAAGTTTTCAGCAGTCTCACCCAGCTCAGTTCCTCACCCTTGGCAAAGAGTCCCCATAAATAGGGTGAGAGCACCCAGTGGAGGGGCTACTCCCTGCAGAGAGGAAGCTAAGCTGCACACCAGAAGTTTCTGTCCACAGAGAGCGGAAGAGAAAGAAGACCAGGAAGCAAGACCCCAAGTGCTTGTTATTCCACTTCCCCTGCATGGTCGCTAGGGAGAAAGCACTGCAGTGTTCTAAACCAAACATTTAAAAATATATTCACTTATTAATAATGATACCTAGTATGAATAAGCATGTATATAGCTCTCTTTGTCTTCAAAGCGCTTTATGAACATTAGCTAATCAATTAACAATGGCCTCTTCCTGATACTAATCTTCGGTCTGAACACAGAGACCCTTGGGGACATCAGAGGGGATGCTGGCTTAGTCCTGAGGTGGCTGCAGTCATTAGAGGCAGGGCCTGGGCCTCCTGGCCTCCAGGTGGCACACTGTCCAATTCCAATAGTTCTACTTCCTATGGCAAATCTCAGAAAAACCCCTGTGTATTTCTTTCCTCTCTTCTTCTTCTTCTTCTTCTTTTTTTTAATGTTCTCTTATGACTTTTGGGTAGAGAAAATCAGACTTATTTTCCCCCTGGAGTTCTATTTGTTCTTTCTGTGTTATTGTTTCTGATATAAGCAAATAAACCAACAAGACTCCAACGTATTTCTTTGCTATTCCTTTTATTTACTGTTGACGGAGAGGTTTAATTAGATTGCAGTCTTTCCTCTAGGACTCCATGTCCGTGGGGCATGGACCAAAAGCTGCGCAGACCGCCGTGTCTAGGGAGGGACTCGATCCACTTGAGGGACGTCGAACTTACCAGGAGCAGCAAGAGCCCTTTGGATGTGTCTGCTTAAGGATGTAGAATTTACACGGATCCCCTGACCCCAAGTACATCTGCAGAGTGTGGGGACATGAGCCTCCCCTGCTGGGGTGTATCCCTGGTCCCTCTGGGATTCCCTGGGATTCACAGTGTCTGGTGATGAGCGCTGCTCAGGAACATTTGGATTTCCCTGGGTGCTTAAGAATGTTTGCATTTATTTTGCAATGATCTTAGAGCAGAATGCTGAAATAAGATCCTCAAAAAATCTCACCACTCTGCTCCCTTCAAGATTTTAGAAGCTGCCTTCTGGTGAGTCACAGTGGAGCTGCTGTGGGGGTTCCTGTCCTGCTTCATGATGGGCTTCTAGTTCTGGTGGGCATCGCTGGTCTGTCATGCAGGTAAAGGAATGGAGCCCTGGGCTGCACAGCCACACCTGGCCTGATGCTTAAGGCTGATCACACACTGAGCATCGCCATGACAAAGCTGTGTCCCCACTCTTTCCCTGTCGATCTCCCATCAGTCATTAGTAAGCGGTCGTGTGTCAGACAAGGCCTTTGGGCATTTTTCCAATGCAAAGCCACTTAGCATTAGAATTGCAGGATATATTTTGGCTTCTCTGCAAGCCTTTATCCAACCCATTTGTAAACTTACCTTGAATTATGGCAGATTCTCTAGATAGCTATCACTTTGACCTTTTATCTCCATCTCTACAAGGTATCAGGAACAACTGTGCCAGTTAGTATAAACTTTTTCTGTTTTAGTAGGTCTCATGGAAATATACTAAATGAATAAAATGAAGTAGTTTTTGTTCGTTTGTTTGTTTGTTTTTTACGATTTAAGAGTAAAAATCCTTTTTTGTTTTGTTTTGTTTTGTTTTGTTTTTTGAGATGCGGTCTCATTCTGTTGCCCAGGCTGAAGTGCAGTGGTGTGATCATGGCTCATGGCTCACTGTACCCCTGGCCTCCTACCTCCTAGGGCTTATGCAATCCTCCCACCTCAGCCTCCCGAGTAGCTGGGACTACAGGTGCGTGCCACCATGCCCTGCTAATTGTTATATCTTTTGTAGAGATAGGGCTTTACCATGTTGCCCAGGCTAGTCTTGAACTCCTGAGCTCAAGCAATCTGTCCACCTTGGCCTCCCAAAGTGCTAGGATTACAGGCATGAGCCACCATGCCCAGCCTGCATTTGTATTATTGTTCCAACACTGATATTTTTACAGTCTAAAAGAAACAATCTTATCTTCCAGTTTTAATTTACATTTCAGAGGAAAAGATGCCTGAAGAATTAAATATGTGCAATCCTGAAATTTAAGAGACAAACATTTTAGAAGTTTTAAACCTGTGAATTGGTGATTTTAATCTAATTCCCAGTTTTCCCCTCAAGAGGAATGAGGACATCCACTAACAACCCTTTGCCCATTAGAGGCAGCAGGCCAGAGAGGAGGAACTCTGGTAGGTGTTTCCTCCCCCAGCCCACCCAGACACTCTGTGTGTGTGCATGTTTTTAAGTATCTTTTCTGATTTGTGTCTCATAAATACATTAGTTACTGAGATACTGATCATTTCTTTGGAAGAAAATGCACATCTCGTAATGGAAACAGTCTAGCATAAAACCAAAGGTCAAAATCATTGTGACTGATTGTTTCAGAATAAAGTGCAAGTCCCTTAAAGAGAAATGGAAGTTGACAGGAAGAATAAGAGAACACAAGGCATCTTGGGGCTCATTTGCTTGTCTTCTGCACTGACACAGACTTGCAGTTATTCCTGCCACGTTGGAAGGTGCACTCACTGCTCATCACCAGAGAAAGCCACCGTGGAAGGCAAGCATTTGCAAGTCCATGTTCCATTTGGAATGAGCCCCACATAGAGGCAGATTGCAGGGCCTAGGTCTATTATACCTGGACCACCCGGGGAGACTGAAGGTGTGGAGTTGTATGCAAATGTTTCACTTCGTTCTGCTTTGACTTACATTGCCTTAAATATAGAAAGAAGAGGCTTGAAATTCAACTGAAACTTGCATGATGTTTCAAGAGGAAAAATTATCATTTCCAGGAACACAGAACAAGTCTTCATTTGGTTTCTTATGTTTTTCTTAATAAAATAACGTAAAAATTTTCCAGAACAGAGTGAAAAAATATAGATTAAATAAAAAAACCTTCAACAGTTAAGGAACACAAAAATTTTTACCCTCTGAATGAATATTTCAATTACATTACATTTCCTTTTAATAGCTTTCCATGGGAAACTCCACATGTATTCAGAAATATACTTTAATTTACTTATGCAGAACATGAGCCAAAATTTCTATTGTCTAGTTTTCCAATTGGTTTGCCATTTACCTCAACCCTTTAACATTAGTAACTTACACACACACACACACACACACACCATGTAAATATATATCTAGATGTCATATGTATGTACCTACACACAAATATATGTAAACATTTATAATACATATCTGTAGATTCATATATATGTATATGTTTGTAATATTTCCATGACAATTTCAACTTTTATACAACATTATATGTTTGTCTTAGCTCCTAATTCTATTTTAGGTATTTTGAATATAAAGAAAGATGCTTCCAATACTTGTAATTTTTCATGGTGCCTAAAATAATGACCTACTAATTTTGCAGTTACCAATTTGAGACTTACTCCATAATTCTAAAATGGTAGTTGGCTAATAGTTTTATGAGACACTTAAAATGACAGTTGGTTAATAGATTAATGAGATTTTTTTAAAAAAATACAAGGATGAAAATGAGTAAGACTGTATCAAAATGTTAGATGTGTTAATTTGACTTTATCTGAAGAAGACAGAATCACTGAGGGATGGAAGAGAAGTGAAGCCCCACAGTGCTCTCAGCAAGTTATATCCCACAGACTAAGTAGTTTTCGGACATTAATGACACCCACCCTTATCCATTAGCCACAGAGTAGGAATAGTGAATCAGATAAAACTTTCTACCTCACCAAGACGAGTCAAATGTACAAAAGAATCAGACTCTCAGGGACATGTTTTGGAGATTTATGCACAAAAGAAAAAATATCCAATTTTTAATTAAGACCAGTGAGACTCACACATTTTCTATTTTTTGAGAGCCATATAAAAATGAAAATGCCCAACTTAAATTTGGAAAGTGGACATTTTTGCCCAATTAACATTGGGTGTAATGAGAAAGTTGTTCCATAATGGACATGTTCAATTCTTAAAATGGATAAATGTTCACACTTATTTTAACATTAAGAAATTATATTAGTTTAGTTTAGGGACTTCAGGATTTAAAATCATGTTTTCTTGTCAGTCCCCTGGCACTCACATCCATGCAATACTTATAGCATTCCTGTCTTGGTGGAGTATAGCTCTAGGGAATGTGAAGTGAGGGAATAGAAGTGATGGCCACTGGGTAGAAGTCTTGAAGTGGAGAGTTCAGAAATGGCTCAATTATCAATGACAATGACTCCAGGGTATGACCATGGGGGTTTGCAGCAGAGAAAGGGGGAAGCAAGGGTAATTGGGGATGAGGAAGTTTAAGAAACTGAGAAAACCAGATATGAGAAGGACCATCTATCTACATGGATATTGAGATCACTCAGAATAGTGACAAAAGTAGGGGTGTAGAAGACAGGCCCAAAATGACCAACGATGGCAGAAACAAAGCCATCAGCGACTGAGCGGTAGAGAGGTGTTTTGGGTGGTAAACAACCAAAATTATCAATTTATCAAAGAATCAATATATTTGGCCAATAAAGGGCCAATAAATATAAATGGCCAGTAAATAAACATAAATGTAAATATAAATGAACCTTTTGGTAATAACATACAAGACATTTACAAATTGATAATATATACTGTTGGCAATTGCTACGATTTGAATATGTCTCCCAAAAAGCATGTGTTGGAACTTAATCTTGAATGTGACAGTTTCAGAAGGTGGGACCTACTGGGAGGTGTTTAGGTTATGAGGGCTCCACCTTCATGGATGGATGACTGCTGAGTTTAAGTGAATTTGATGCTGTGAGCTTTACTGCTCTCACAAGTGCATGCTGTCTTGCCCTGTCACCTTCTGCCATGGGATGGCACAGCAAGAAAGCTTTCACAACACACAGCCACTTGGTCTTGGACTTCCCAACCTCCAGAACCATGAGCCAGATACATTTATTTCCTTTATAAATTACTCAGTCTCAAGTATTCTGTTACAGCAGCAGAAACTGGACTAAGTGTAAGAAAATTCAGCATCCCCAAACTCTTCTGGTGGGATTGTAAATTGACACAATTTTTACTAGAACACAATTTGGAAAAATATTTTAAAAATTGAATTTTAGTTATGATTTGACATAACAATTCTACCTGTATGGATAATATTATTGAAAAAATTATATTTGTGATTATATAAGAAAAGAGTAAATATTCACAATGTATTGTTAAGTGGAAGGGAAACATTATCACATAACAAACATTTTGTAAGAAAATACATTTTCGTGAAGAAAAAATGAAATATAATGTTAGATAAATGTGAAATCTTCGATCATAAGATTCTGAGTGATTTTTTTTTGTTTCTTTAACTTGTATTTACTTAGAAAAACTATTTGCATTAGGTATTATCATTCCCATTTTATAGACAAGAGAACATAGGCCAAGAGATAATAACTAATGTTCCAAGAAAAAACAGCTAATAACTTGTGAAGACGTAGTTTAAACTCACCAAATTTTGTTTCTCCCAAAAAGAAACAAGGTTTATGTTCACATATCATATATTATGTCAAGTGACAAGAACCAATTATTATAAATACTCCTTCAAAAAAGACAAAAGATATGACAGTTGAAAGATTAGACCATCATTAATTATAGTCATTAGTTTCAAGAAAAGAAGTCTAGGTGCCTCTTTCAAGGAAGCACTGTAAATAAATAAAGTGTTTCTTACTTTCGTGATATGGGAAGTTGTATAAGAGCTGACAAATGAGATAATTGTTATGCAAATTTTGCAAACTGAGTAGAACATCTGTAAGCAGAATGATGTTTGAAATTGTTCATAGCTTATTCTCAAGATAGTCATAAGGTTTGATGCTGAAGTCATAGACCTGGGTTAGGAAGAGAAAGGTTCCATTCAGGTGGTTGTCTTTTCTGTGTATTCACCACCACCCTTAGTTAACTTTCTTTCTGGCTCCCATATGTCTTTTGCCAATCACATTGTGTTGCTGACTTCTTATTTACCTTAAAGTAAGGGAATCTCTAATTTAAACTGTTTATGAATGACTGCTGAGCGCTTCCACCATGTGAATGTAGATACCTAGAGCTAGCACCTCTCAAGGCTAGGCTAGGGCACCTCGCAGGGCAGGCCTCGATCACCTCTTTTGGTCCAAAGTCTTCGTGTTCTCTTCTCATTTTGCCCTTTCGTTGCATTGCTATGTTGTTGTCTCTGAGAATTTGAAAACCATCTAGTTTATGTGATAAAACTAATGATTTCTAATGTATAACTGGGAAAGTTTGGAGGCAGGAATTAGCAAACCATGGTCAACAGGCCAAATACAGCCCACTTATTTTCAATTGCTTATTTTGTGTTATAAATACGGCAAAATTGAATAGTTGGCCCACAAAGCTAAATATATTTATTATGTAATTCTCTGCAGAAAACGTTTGCCAATGCCAATTCTAGAGGACTATTCCAAAGCACCCTTAGAGAATGTTAAAAATATAATTTCCTCCTCTTTCCCAAACTCAGGTATACTCTGTATGATGATGATGATAATAATGATGATGATGATTATGATTTTCGAGAAGGGGTCTCACTCTGTCACCCAGGCTGGAGTGCAGTGGTGCAATCTCTGCTCACTGCAGCCTGTGCCTCCCAGGTTCAGGCAAATCTCCTGCCTCAGCCTCCCAGGTAGCTGGGACTACAGACGCGCACTGCCACGCCTGGCTAATTTTTGTATTTTTAGTAGAGATGGGGTTTTGCCATCTTGGCCAGGCTGGTCTTGAACTCCTGACCTCAGGTGATCCACCTGTCTTGGCTTCCCAATGTGCTGCAGTTACAGGAGTGACCCACCACACCCAGCCTATTATTTTTATAATTATTATAAGAATGTCCAGTCATCTAATCCATTCCAAGTGAAATCATCTGATTACTTTTATTATAAAATTATCTTAATTATATTATTTATCTGCTTAAAAATCTTCAGTGGAAATGTATTACCTTTCTTGCAAAATCATATTACACTTGGAATTCAAGGTTTACTCCATCTGTCTGTTACTTAAATTTTCAGTCATGACTTCCACTATTCAAGCCACCTCTGCTATACACAGCTGCCTCAAGATGACTTCTTTGCCTTGCTTATGTTTGGTCACTGTTTATTTTGAATCTGCAAACTTTTCAGCATTTCTCTTTTCAAAAGGTACAGCTTAATTTCCCTCTGGATTTGGCAAATCCCTTCTACTGAGTAGAATGTGGTATAAATGATGCTATGTGACTTTCCAGACTCTGCCATAAAAGGAACATTCAGGCTATGTCATAAAAGGAACATTTCCAATCAGTCACTCTGCAGAACACAGCTGCCATGTCAGGAGGACACACTCAAGCAGCCCTTAGATGGATTTGGTAGCTCACAGTAGCAACCAGCATCACCTTGACTGCTGTGTAGTGAGCAGGCTTGGAAGCTGATCCTCACCTTTAGTCAAGATTTCTGGCGCACATCCCTGGCTAAAATCTCGACTGGACCTCATGAAAGACCCTGGGCCAAAGAACCCAAGATCCCAAATTCCTGACCTACAGAAACTGTGAGAAATAATTTTAGACTACTAAGTTTGGGGGTAATTTGTTATGCACCAATAGATACACCCACTTCACACCACCACCACCTTCATCTTTTCTACCCTTTCCACCCTAACTGGCTTTCCTTGGGATTGAACAGTTTTGAAAAAGCTACTTGAGCTCTTTTACCTTAGATTTCTCAAATAAGCATAATAAACTTATCTCTATGATTGATGAAAGGATTGTATTTAAAAAATACAGGGAGAATCACAGTCCCTAATACATGGTAATGAGAGACAGGACAGGCTGGATTTCCTGAGCCGACCAAGAATCCCTGAGCCTAGCTGGGAAGGTGACCATTTCCACCTTTAAACCCGGGGCTTGCAACTTAGCTCACACCCGACCAATCAGGTAGTAAAGAGAGTTCACTAAAATGCTAATTAGGCAAAAACAGGAGGTAAAGAAATAACCAATCATCTATGGCCTAAGAGCACAGTAGGAGGGACAATGATTGGGATATAAACCCAGGCATTCCAGCCAGCAGCGGCTACCCTCTTCGGATCCCTCCCTTTGTATGGGAACTCTGTTTTCACTCTATTAAATGTTGCAACTGCACACTCTTATGGTCCATGTTTGTTAGGGCTCTAGCTGAGCTTTCGCTCGCCCTCCACCACTGCTGTTTGCCGCTGATGCAGACACGCAGTTGACTTCCATCTCTCCGGATCCTGCAGGGTATCTGCTGGGCTCCTGATCCAGTGAGGTGCCCATTGCTGCTCCCCATCAGGCTAAAGGCTCCCCATTGTTCCTGCATGGCTGAGTGCCCAGGTTCGTCCTAATCGAGCTGAATACTAGTCACTGGGTTCCATGGTTCTCTTCCGTGACCCACGGCTTCTAAACACTCACCGCATGGCCCAAGATTCCATTCCTTGGAATCCGTGAGGCCAAGAACCCCAGGTGGGAGAACACAAGGCTTGCCACCATCTTGGAAGTGGCCCGTCACCATCTTGGAAGCAGCCTGCCACCATCTTGGAAGTGACCAGCCAACATCTTGGAAGCAGCCCGCCACCATCTTGGAAGTGGCCCGTCACCATCTTGGAAGCAGCCCGTCACCATCTTGGAAGCAGCCTGCCACCATCTTGGAAGTGCTTGGAAGTGGCCAGCCAACATCAGCCCGCCACCATCTTGGGTGCTCTGGGAGCAAGGACCCTCAGGTAACAGTAAGGCTCATTAAGTGTGGCTAGCTTGAGATTTTAGGACTGACACTGCCATCACAACTTTGAGTGCTTTCCTCTCTGTGAAGATGCTCGTGGCTTTCTTGTGGTCCTTCTGGTTCCGTGACTTACGTTTTGCTGACTGCTCACTTGTTTCTCCCTCTTGCTGGACTATAAACTTCTATCAGATGGGGACACCGTCCTTATGCATCTTTCATCCCCAGTAGGTCTTACTTCAGATCGGCACACTCCGCTAACACTTGAAGTAAGCAATATGAAATGTTTAGCAATTTCGTATTGATGTGAAAATCTTTGAGGACAAATGGGATGCCCTGAATGACAACACATCCGTAGCCCACTCCCAGTGTCCTAGGCAAACCCAGCTGTTAAGATCCCCTAAAAGTCTGCTCAAGTGATTGAGGCTTAGTGTGGATTATGGACACTGTCTCTCACTTGCAGATAGGGATGATAAAATGTAAATTTCAAAATTGTTTTATTTCTGCATGTTTCTTACTGTTTTTCAATTTCTGGACAAAAAAATCAGCATGTCTTCATCATTTCTCAGAACCCGTTGGGAGCTGATGGAGGATATTGCTTCTGCTTGGGAATGTGGGTCTGTGTGCTTAGCTGCCTTGCATTTACATTCTCAAGCACAGATTTTACAAGGTGCTAATCTTAGGCAGGCAGAATCAACATTCGAATGGTAGTTATTTAGCAAGAAAATGGATCCATTTGTCCTGTGCTCCATGAAGATGAGCCGAGGTCAGTTCACGTTGCCTATTAAGATTTTGAAGATACCTCGTTGGATTACTTTTCACAGTAAAAGGTTGTTTTCCACTGGGGTTTAGAAAAGATTTAAAAAATAAAAATAAAAACAAAAACCACGAAGACTAATCTCTAATGTTAAACCTTAGGGAAAACAAACTTTTAATAAAATTGCAATTTGCCAAGACTCAGCAAACTGCCTTTGTGAATAACTCACATACTAATAGCATTTAGAAAAGTGGTTCCATTGATGAAGGTAAACTACTGTTAGCTAAACCCATAGTGGGTGATTCCACATGGCATTCCAACCTTTCCAAACAAGCCACACCAGAGTTTTTGAGGGGATCTCTCAGAAGTTTTTGAATCAGAGCAACTCCATTTTGAACAGGAGCTGAATAAAATGAGGCTGAAACCTACTGGGCTGCATTCCCAGATGGTTCAGGCATTGTAAGTCACAGGATGAAATAGGAAGTTGACACAAGATACAGGTCTTAAAGACCTCGCTGATAAAACAAGTTGAAGTAAAGAAGCCACCTAAAACCCACCAAAACCAAGGTGGCGACGAGAGAGACCTCTGGTCATCCTCACTGCTGCACTCACACCAGCGCCGTGACAGTTTACAAATGCCATGGCAATGTCAGACAGTTACCCTACATGGTCTAAAAAGGGAAGACGTGAATAGTCCACCCCTTGTTTAGCATATCATCAAGAAATAACCATAAAAGGGCAATCAGTAGCCCTTAGGGGTGCTCTGTCTGGTGTAACCATTCTTTTATTCCTTTACTTGCTTAATAAACTTGCTTTCACTTTGCTCTTTGGACTTGCCCTGAATTCTTTCTTGTCCGAGATCCAAGAACCCTCTCTTGGGGTCTTGGTCTGGACCCCTTTCCAGTAACAGACCCACTTGATATTTTTCATGAGAATCAGTGTGGTCTGCAAAGGATTAATTACAATGCTTGCGTGAACCTGTGCAATATTTCTAATAGAGACCTTCAGTCTGTGTTTTCCTCCATAAGGACTTTGTAAAGAGGCTTACTGATGCATACAATCCAACAAGGCAGAGGAGATCATAATTTTTTTTTCCCTCAAATAACCCCTGGCCCAAGGCTAAGAATATGGGGACGCTAGGAATATGCTGCTTAGGCTAAACTATGGTGTTGAGAAAGCACATTGCCATCGAAGCATACGTAGCAGTTTGGCTTGTGCTGTGTGTAGCCCGGATGTTCATCTCATTCCAGAGTTATGCAGGATATTTAGTGGCAGATTTCATCACACTATAGTCCTCTCATCATATTTTCAAGGTGCATTTACTTGGGTAGCAATTATGGGATAGAAGCAAAGGAAAAATAGATAGTCATCAGGTTTTCAGATAGGTTGGTTTCAATCAATGCATTGAAGCTGAGGGTTATGAACTTAATCATGTGTGGATAAATTGGGAGTCATTTTAAGCACAATAGCAGAGTAGAAGTAAGGCTTTCATAGCTGACACCCAGAGCTGGCCTTGCTCCTCTAGTCTGAGTTGAGTGCTACCCTCTGTGTTCCATAAAAGAATCTAAAAGGGAGAATGTTATATAATACAGTGAGGAACTGTGTTTGAGTATAAGAAGACATGATTCACTGAAGATAAAATAACAGGATTTGGCAACATCCTGGAGAAAACAAAAATAATTACTGGGATATTTTTGGAAATTTAGTCACTCCAAACTATGTGGAAGATATTACAGAAGAGAAATTAGTAGCAATAGCAACATGCTTAACAAGATTTGCTCCTTTAAAAGGTGGGCTGTCCTCACGTTGTTAGAAATGGACATGGAGGAAAGGTCCAGGGAGCAGGGTTTCATCTGGTTGCATGTTACGGAAGTCCTGACCGCAGTGGCTCCTGGCTAACTATCTTTCATCTCACATATCAGGAAGTCTGGGATAGACATGCTAGGGCAGCGGCACCATCCTGGAGAAGGCGCTCTTGTGACTTCCCATTCAGGACCTGGGACAAGTTGGTGTTTGTCATCCCTGTCGCTGTGACAAGGTCACGCAGTGACTGCTTCCCCTCCTGATCTCACTTCTCCATTCGAGGGAGAATAGAGAAAAAGGAGGATGGCATCTTTATCAAGAAAGCCAAAGCCTTTCAGAAAATGGCGGGGTTTGGCTGATCTATCGCCTCTGGCTGGACTGTGTCACATGGCAGTTGCTGTCTACAAATGAGAAAAATTTGGAAAATGTGAATGCTTTTTGTACACACATTATCATTTATAATGCACCCACAGCTCTGGCAATTGGAAGAAGGTAGAATGTGTGTAAAGAAACTGTGATATCTGCCACAGTCACACATAGGAATTTTTTATCGGAAGCCCATGAGGTCTCAGTCTGGACCAGAGAGGTGAACTGAAGAGCTCCGCAGGCCTTCTGACCCTGAGCCCCTGTGGTTCCTCAAGTCCCTGTGCCAATATCACCATGGATCGGTACCACCTTTGGACTTGAGGTAAGAGGTGCACCCGACTTCTGTGTTCATACAACACAACATCACGAATGGGCATTGTAAATGCCCATTAGGCACATCAACAAGTAAATACAGCCTAATTTTAACATTTTATTTTGCCTTTTGATTTCAAAAATTTATGTATTAAATATTATAAATAAAAATATCAATCTGTACTCCTCCCTCAGGAAGGTCGAGTATAACTTTCCGCGGTTATGGGCCATGCATAGTGTCTTCCTTCCAAAATACGGAAGGAAGTATGGAAAGGAGGAATTCTCCAGTAGAGAAACCTGACGGGCACCATCTTAGTCTGGTGACAAGGTCAATATCACCCTTGATAAGTCATGTGGACCATAGGTACCCCTCCTGGGGTGTGATAAAAGTGGTACTTTATCTCCGTGGCCTTCTCAAAAATCCACAACCCTTGTCTGACCAAGAGAAAAAAATCATACAAACCAAAACTGAGGGACATTCTCTAAAATACCGAATACTCTTCAAATACGTCAAACTCATCCAAAACAATGGAAATTTGAGAACCGTCATAGCCAGGAGGGGTCTAAAGAGATTTGGCAGTGACATGTAACATGGTGGCCTGAATGGGATCCTGGACTAGAAAGCGGACATTAGGGGGACACTAAAAGCAACTGAACAAACTCCCGAGTTTTTGATAATGACAGGTCAGCACGGGCTCGTGGACCGCGACAAATGTCCGGGGCTAACGTGAGATGTTACCAATGGAGGAGGCTGGGTGTGCTGCACATGGGAACTCTCTGTACTAGCTTCACAATCTTTCTGTAAATCTAAAGCTGTAGTAAAATGAAAAGTTTATTTTTTAAAAAGTCAACCTTTGTGCACATCTCTACTGAAATACATGAATTCAACTTTTTCGTTAAGGCTGAAGTTGGCTGAGGAAGGTCATTGCTTCTCATCCTAACACCTTCCCTGCCGGGCTGGTGGAGCTGGCCTCGCTGCAGAGACCTGGCTTTGTTCTAGCAGAGGCTGGCGTGTGGGCATAGTGTCTAGAGCCCTCTCCTCTCCATGGTCAGTCACTGGGGTGTATGTATATGGATGCTGGTACTCTGAATTTCTGATTAAAACACACACACACACACATACTTGAAGAAAAAGAAGATTAAAAATAAAACATCCCAGGGCACCCATAGTTATCTCAATTATTTATGGTATTTTGGAGTTCACTGAAGATCTAGCATAAGAAAAGCAGACTTATGGGTCTGTGTTTTCATTTTCCTGGTGCTAATGAGGAAAGCACCATAAGCTACATAAGCATATGATATAAGGAAGCTTTTCTTTCAAATTGTAATCAATACCAATATGGAAAACAACTGAGGTCCCAGGATTTATATCCAGTTACTTGTTTGTTTGTTTTGAATTCAGTGCTTTCCTTTCTTTTATTCAAAAAGTAAGATTATCTATGGAACAGGCGTGGCTGCAGCCTCCTGTAAACACCTGAGACCCTCTGTGGCCTTGAGCGGATCACTCAACCTCTCTGGGCCCTGGTTCTCAATCTGCAGCCCCACCAGGAAGATCTACCATCCCCACTGCAGGTTTCCAAAAGCTGAAAATGTATGGACTGATGCCTGTGAAATCAGAAGTCCTCTGAGATTGGTACAATGAGAAAATAACTTAGGCTTTACTATTATGAAGAGATTTCACAACACAGTACATGCAAATTGAAGATATAAATATCCGTGTACACATATACTCTTGCATTTATGAGCGTTTATAAAACCAAAGAAGCATTCATTGATTTTTGTCTTATTGTAAAGTAAAAAGTAAGCAATAAAATGTACTGTTCATAAAACACTAAAAATACTCCCCTTACCAGTAAAAACATGCTTAACTAGTTACAGCTATTGCTATTTTGCTGGAAATTTGCCTATCAATACAGTTCCTGAAGTTTGTCTGTGATGATCATCACATTATATGGAGCTTTCTGTGGGAATATTCATCCTGATGGACACAGTCTTGGTTTTCTGCTTTTACTTGGCTTCCTCGTGTTTTCTGACTGATGGCAGTGTGTGGCATATAGAAAAGAATAGGTAATGTGATGGCCAAAGTCACCTAACTTCTCTGAGCCTCAGTTTCCTTCTCTGGAAAATGGGCAACTGCTTGAATGTCTGAAATCATGTCAGCAAAAAATCTCTTACTGTGACATTCCACAGGCCCTGAGAAATACCAGCTCTCTTTGCTCTTCAGTGGTGATTTTAAAATTTCAAAATTTATTGTCTGATACATTTTACTTAATGCTTGAGTGTATAAATTAAACTTTGTGTTAATAAATGTTGTACAAGAAAGACATTATGTGTGGCTTTAAAAGCACTTTCCTCACTCTCAGAAGAGTGAGTTGAAGATATAGACCCTAAATGTATTTATGTAATCTCCTTTCATGTATGCCTTTAGCCACACATTCAGCAACTCGCAGGATTCTTCCCGTTCTCGAATCCTACAGTGGGTAAGAAAACTAAGAGTGTCAGTCACTATTCTAAGGTATACCTTAGGATATGGCATGCACAGATAGGAGAGAGCTCGGATCTTCTGGCTCAGCACCACGACTCTAGGTTTCTTTTTGTAAAATGGTCAAAGCTAAGTTATAATGATTCTCCAGAACTACAGAATATTTTCCTGATGGAAAGACACGATTGTGTGAAATTTATTGTGGAAAGAACTCACTTACTTTCAAAAGATTTTCTTGGTCTTTTATAATCATGTGTCATAATTATAAAATAAAAGGATTTTTTCACAAATACACATAATTTGTATCTTTTTATTATGTTTGTATTTTATTTTATTTATGTATTTATTTATTTATCTTGAGACAGGGTCTTGCTCTGTCCCCTAGGCTGAGTGCAGTGATGCAGTCATGGTTCACTGCAGCCTCCACCTCCTAGTCTCAAGAGAACCTCCCACTTCTGCCTCCCAAGTAACTGGGACTACTGCACATTCCACCACACCCAGCTATTTTTTGTACTTTTTGTAGAGATGGGGTTTTGCCATGTTGCCCAGGCTGATTTCAAACTCCTGGGCTCAAGCTGTCTTCCCAGCTCAGCCTCCCAAAGCATTAGGATTACAGTCATGAGCTATTGCACCCACCTGGCCTTATGTGTGCATTTTAATGTTAAATATAATTTGGAAAAATGAGAAAGACCATTCTTTTTATAGCTTTTCCCAAATCAACATACATATGAAAATAAAAACTGGTCTGTTCAATGACCTTAAAGGTATTTTAAAAGCATACGTACACTTGGGCTTGCTATGATTGTATCATTGTTAATTCCTGTTGACCTGATTTTATAGTGATTTATTTAGATTTTCTCCAAGAGACTCAAATATCAAATGTCCAGCGAATTGAACTTAGATGGAACTAGATAATTCTAATGTATTTTAAACAGTTGTTAAATTACCTGCATTGGCTTATCTCATCTTGGAAATTTGCTGATACTGCTTCTGAAAACTGACCATGGTTCTGGCTTTTTTATTTATACTGTTTAATCTTAGATCTGCACATTAATTATAGCTATGCGGTGCGACATAACTTATTGTAAGCTTCATTGTGTTTTTGTACCAATGGGAAAAGGAACTGACTTCCCACGTAGCTGATACACAGCCTACAGCCTCCAAGCACTGAGAAAATGTATTTGGCAGAGATGCAGATATAGCAGATACTTATCACATTGTGTAAGAAGTGCTCTTCCTAAATGGAAGCTGTATTCAAAATGGGCAAATGTGAGTAAAAATGTGTACTTGCTATCAACATAAGTACTTATTGGGCAAGCAAGATAAAATACTACATATTAAGTGTGAAATCCCTACCTCACATCCTTCTAACTTGAACATACAGTATCTACAGGCATATTTATTACCAATTATAATAAAGAGCTGATTTAGGTAGAGTTAAGAGTAGTAATGAATAAACGTGAACATATTCTGCAGAATAAAATATCAACTTGATTGTACAGAGTTTGTTAAGGGAAGACTTCCATAGCTTAATATAGTTGCTAGGGTTTTTTTTTTTTTCTTTTCCGAACAATCTTGTAGGTATCTGAAAGAAGGTGTTTTTCCTCTCTATATTATAAAGGTGTGTTTACTGTAAACAGAAGTATAGAATTAATCTTGTGGAAAGTATAACAGGTGGTGCAATAAGAATGTGTCAGCCTCCCAATACAACAGCAACTGCACAATGTAAGAGCCCTCTCTCTTCTAATGCACGTGAAGATGCTTATTCAGAAAACTTTAGGAACACTAGTTTAATAAATGCATAGCAATAGTTTTTATTTTCTCTTAAACAAAAAAAATCATTTTTATTGGTCTGAGTACATATTAGTTTTCATCTAGATCTATCTATTATTTATATTTGGATGGCATAACATTCAAGATGTGGTTAGTGAGCCTAACTTGAAGCTAACATTTTGACACAAACATTTTCTATTTGTTTTTTCTTTATGTCTGTGTGTGTGTGTGCACACGTATGCATACGTATAAATAACGGTTTTCTCTATTCATCAACCTTCTCAACCACCTGAAATGAATATTTTAAAATATTTAAACTGTAATCATAACATCTCCCACCCACCCCACACGAATACCACCAACAAATTAATGAAGGAAGAAACACAATCAGTGCTTACATTGAACACTTCATTTAAAAAAGTTCCTGTTCCATTTGGATTCACCAAGGTCATGACTGATTTAAAAAATACCTCACCATCTTTCATAATGTAAATATAGAAATTTTAGCTGACAATTTTGTTCAGATAATTCATTACAACCGTAAAATAGTGGTTCCTGGTAAAAGGAAAGAAAAAAGCCCTCATCATTACCTTAACCAAAATAAATAGTTTATGAATAACTCCTATGAATCACTTTACTAAAGTTCGGCATTTTAGGATCCTAAGAGCACTTGTTGTGAGTGATAGTTTTCATTGATATGGAAGTCAAATTTTCTTAATTTTACCTTTAAAAATTAAAAAAAAAAAAACTATGTTCAAATATCTAAGCAACCTAGGAAACAAAACAATAATCAAAAATGACCATTAGAGGTAACTTCAAAGTTTAGAATTCTATAAATTTATTTCTTTGAATGTTTAAGCTGTATTGTAACACATTCCATGATAATTATTTTTACTGTATTCAAATGGCCATGGCTAAGTTTTTGAAGAAAAATGAAACCAAGGAATTTAATATCACTATTCATGATAAAACCCAATAGAATAGAAAGTATTTATTCTGAATACCACACAATTCTTGGTTTGCTGGGATTTTTAAATTTAAATTATTTTCCTTCTTCTAAAGGCATTGACCCTCAGCCATTTGAACAGAGGATAATGAGGGTATTCTTTGCAAATCATAAATCAAATATGTTGCTAGTTGATTCTCTTCACCACTATGATACTTTGACATCAGTTTATTTGAAAGTATCTAACAGAGTAAATTATATAGTCGCTGCTCTATTTCCTCATTATTGCTTTCCTCTTGGCTACATCTAGTAATTTTTAATTCATATCACTAGACACTAGGTGCATTCTACATTTTGAAAAATGCCTAAATGCATATATGGGCTGCATCTGTGCAACAGTCTCATTCTTAATGGTGCTTCAGTCCGGATAGAATGAATGTAAGGCAGTGTCAAAATGGTATTTGTTCCCACTTTGTTGCACACAGTAAAGTTTATTCATTTTACCATTAATATCTAAGATATCCCTTTGTGTTTGTCACAAATGCACACATATATAACCATTCCCATCCATAAATGGGCTAACGTCCACCATCAAGAAATTGCAAGATTTCTCTCTAAGTTAATGAAGTATAATGGTATATTTGTTTAGTGTATTGCAGCTGTCCTCATTAGGAGCTATTGGTTCGTGGTGCAATGTTTGTTGAACTTGGCCAAAATGATAAATTGGGATTCTTTCTACTCTCATGTCTCCAAAGCTATTTGTTTTTCCTTTAAAAGCTCGTTATAATGTTTCCTTAATGTGGATGGTAAAATAAATAAACCTTTAAGTTCAAATGTAAGTGTCAACGTGGAACTCAATAATTTGCTGATTGTTGATGAAAATTAAGCAGTATATAAACTTTTGACAAAATGGATGTATAAACTAGCTCTACTAGACTGCCGGGCAAGCTGTAGGAACTCCACACAAGTGCTCCAGATGGATAAATGCATACAGTAAATTGTCTTCAGCGATGAAACTGATTTTTTATAATGAAGATGCCACATCTGCAAATGACACAGGGGACAGCCTTACATTTAGGAGCATCAACTGGAGAAGCTATAGATGGACTCGGTTTTGGGAATTCCTTCAGCACCCTTACCATTTTCTTGACTCTTCTCAGTAATGGGACATCTAAGCCCTCTAAACATAGGTTTGAGTTTTTGTTTGACACCTATGTTATCCGTTTATCAAAGCAACACAGCTCAAAAAGGACTTCATGGAAAGTCTCATGAAAGTGCTAGGTTGTATCCATCTTCAGGACTTTCCATTTATAGCCTGCTCTTGTGATGGAAAGTGATGACTCTTATAATGTCTTACTTTCTTTCATCATATTGTAAGCAGCTAGAGGGAAGAAACCATGTCCTTTTTACGTGTATAATTCCCACCATGCTAAACATAATTCTGTACACCTAGCATGTTCTCAGTAAATGAGTACTGATTAAATAAAAAAGCTTTAATAAAGGTGTGTGGAGGGGGTACTGAGAATACTGATGTTTCCATTCATCTCTTGAATTGAAGTTCTCTTGTTCCGCAGTTCATTCCTGGTTACTTGTTTCTTCACAAAGCACTATTTTATCTGGCTTCCTCTGAAAGACCAGAACAAATGTCAAGATTTTTCTGTTTCTGTTCATCACTCAAAGCACTTGGCACAATCTTCATAGAAACTTTCCTCATGCTCAAGTTTTCTTTCAGAATGTGAGCATCTGTCTCTTGGTCTACACTGAACTCTTCAGCCATCATTCTCACGGTTAATCATGTATTCGAATCAGCCAAATCTCTGACCTTTTCAACATTTTCCTTAGTCCCTACATGATAGGCTGACTGTACCTCACCCAGGATAGCTTCTCACCTGCTCTAAAATCTCCGTGGCAGCCAAAACTTTCTTCTCTTGACATTGCTCCTCTTATCGTGTCACCTCTCTCGCTTGTGGGCCTCTTTACCTTCCTGAAAATTATATTTTTTGTCTTAAATAATGAGATGGATTAATTCACTGACTTGAAACTCCATACACTACTATTCTCCCCAGGCACTAGCACAAAACTGACTTTCTATTAATTAGAGTACTGATGCTTCAAGCCAAATTTTCCATAACATAGTCTAAAGCCACATCTTTACAAGCTAAACAATGAAAGCTGTTTCATTGTTGATAGTGTCACATTGCAAATATACACAAATAAAAGGAAGCGTTCTCCTTGGATCTCTCAACAAGAAGAAATGGCCTTTCCTGATGGCCTCATGATGAATGTTCCATTTTATGTTACCTTTGTTTTAAAACTGTAATGTTTTGGTTTTCTCTCTCCAGAATGAGAATCCACAGTGTTTTCTGCATTTTAGTGGCACTTGAACATTTCAGATTTATCTGACACAAATAAGCTAAAAGTTCTACTTGATAAATCATTGCCCCCTAAACATCTCAAACTTTTTTCACCACTAGCTAGTGAATCCACTTCAATGGTTAGGTAAAATGATTACCGAAGTAAGTACTAGACTAGTAGGAAGTGGACATATTCACAGATTACAACTGGGGAATGTAAAACACAGAATTTTAAAAAACCGTATCACTTTATGGATGGATAACAATTGTGAAAAGGTTTAAAAGGAAATATTTTGTTTGGTAACTTATATATTGTTCGGTGACTCACAGAATGACTAAGCTGCAGGAGTCTCTGTGGACCAACTAGTCCAATTCTCTCACTTTATGGATAATGGGAACACTCTGTGGTTAAGTGATCTGCCCAAGGGATACAGCCAGGTAGGACAGGATACCAACTAAGGTGAAGATTGCATGGCACTTTGCACAAGTCTTTCCTAACCAAGAGATATTGATCACTGAACTACATCTTAATCGAGAGTGGTTTCTGCCTTTTAGGAGTTTGCAACTTTATGCATCAACGTAATTATACTAAAAAACCCATACACATTCATTACTTCCCTAATCCTTTTAAGTACGAGCTATATACCATACTCTACCATATATTTGGCATTTAAAGAAAAGGGTATGACAATATTATATTTTTCTTCAAGGAACATGAAGTCCAGTTGGTTAGACCAGGATGTTTCAGGTAACCAGAAGCTATTTCAGCAAATGGAAGTAGAGTGGTAGGTGTGGAAGAAGAGCAGTAGCAGAGGTGTTCATTTTCGAGCACTCACTCAGATGATGGTGGGAGATGCTCGTCAAACGAGCTGACCCGTGAAGAACAGTGTGGATTAGTCAAGCAAAAGCACACAGGGACAGGTGTCTGTGTGAGTGTTCTGTGTGTCTGTCAATTTGTGGGTAGACAAACTGTGTTCATTTATAAGTGGGCAAGATCTAAAAGCAAGTAGCAGCCCTTTTTGAGGCTCTCCAAGTAGATTTATCCTTTGATTTGGGTATCAAGAATCAGACAACGATTAAAACATGTCAGCCCCTTAGAACAAACACACCTTCTTTTGACCACAGGAAAGCACTTGTGTTTGATTCTGTGTTGCAGAGGTTAAAAGAAGAATAAAAATTAACAACAACAACAAAAAAGCCAAAGAGTAAGAAAGTGAGTATCTGATTATATGGATTAGGAGAAACCCAATGAGATAAATAACATTTGGGAAATAGGTGAGGACATTCCTGGTGGAAAAACAGAGTGAGGACAAAGACAGAGAGAGGCATAAAGTAAGATTGAGGAAGGAGGTCTTGCAGGTCGGAGGTGTAGAGTGTGGAGTGCCAATCATTGTCCAGATTCACTACTCCAGTCCTCAGAGACACAAGGCTGCATAAAGAAGCAAAAGCCATTGAAGCAGGAAGACAGTCATTAGTAAACTGACCACTTATAACTTAGTTGTCACTGTTTAACTTAATGTCTTATTCATTTCCATTGAGTCAATGGCAACTTACTCAATGATTGACAGAGACTCAGACAATACAATATAAAGAAAATATGACTGAATTGTAAAGAGAAATTGCAAAAGTTGTAAGATACAGGTAACTTTCACAAATCCATAAAAGTGATATTGGAGAATGGCTTAAATCTTACTCAAAGACATTTACAAAGAGCATCTCACAGCTAACAGTTAATTGTAAATTTAACTCCAGAGAAACTCCATAGCAATGATGATATGATAGGCACTTATAAAAATATACAAAATTCATATAAGTAACTAAGACAAATCCTTAGGAAAATTATAGAAGACCTAACATACTTATTTGCAAATATGACCATTGTTTTGATAATCTAGCAAAAGTAAACATGAAGAACAGGGGTGCTATAGCATCCTATCATAAACATTGGTCTGAAAAATTTTACCCCCAAAAAATCATTTTTAATAAAAATTTGTATCCTAAGATTTATTTTTTGTTTTTTTAATTGACAGAGAAAATTTTATGTATTCATTATGTTGGAAATGATGTTTTTACGTATATACACATTGTGGAATAGTTAAATCTAGTTAATAAATGCATTACCTCACATAGTTATTTGTTGTGCAGTGAGAACAGTTAACATCAACTCTGTTTGCATTTTCAAGAGCACAGTGTTAAGTAAAATAAGCCAGGCACAGAAAGACAAATAGAAATTCTTTAATTCTAACTGAATATGTGTTACATAGAAGAAAAAAAAAGCCTTTATTTTCACATTTTCTTTTTATTTTCCAGCTTCTAAGTACATCTCATTTTCAAAAACGATTTCATGTGAAATGTTCTTTTTTGTTTAAGAAGATTCAACTGCAGTGAATGATGGTGCTAGTTTTTCAGGTATCACATGCTTCTCCAGGCTATTCGGGAGAATTTTAATTTCATTTTAAAAATAAAAGTCATCGTCCCTGCTCTCATGGGAATGCCACACCTGGGGCTTAGACGAAAGTTTAACAAATAGTAAAGAAATAGAAAAATAATCACAAAGCGTGATAAAGGCAATAAAAAGAAACAAGAGCTTTCTATGAGTGAGAATGAGTATTTGAGTGCTAGGAAGTCGATCCTTCTCTTGGTTCAAGTTCACGCATGGCTACACATTTGCCACACATGATTGAAAGTCCAGATCCCACAGATCATGCTAGAGGCCCTCCTAGCCCTGACCCCAGCCGGCTTTTAGTCAAATCTTCCTCTCCTCCTGTCTCAAAGGCCAACGTTCAGTCATAAAAGACTGTTGTTCAACGTCTCTATGATTTTCCACTCTAATTGTTCCTCATGCCGTTGCTCACATTCATCATTTATTCATTTATTCCACAAAGATATCAAACAAATTATTATGAAATATATATGGAGCGACCACCTGTTACAGGCACCGAGTTAGGCACCAGGGATAGAATTATGGAAGTAAAAGTCATCATCCGTGCTCTCATGGGAATGCCATACCAGGGACTGAGACCAAAGTTTAACAAATAGCAAAGAAAGAAAAAAAATTACAAAGCGTGGCAAAGGCTATAAAAAGAAGCAACAGCTTTCTGTGAGCAAGAATGAGAGTCTTACTGAGACCTCTTCAGGTAAAGAAAATGTTTGGCCTATGTAAGGCTCTGAAGGAAGTTCAGTGTAGGAAGCGCCCCCAGACCAAGGTGGGGAGAGAGGAGGGCTCGGCCTTGCCTGCCATCTCTGCCCTTTGAAACCTGATTTATCCTTTTCATCTAACTCAAGTACTCGTTTCTGGAATTACACCTTCTTCGTCTTTTGGATTCGATTGTACTTTACATTCAAAGTGATGACGTGGATTGCCAAAGTGTGCCCTGGGAAACGCTGCTTCCATGGGGGTAGAGACATCGGTGTACTCGCTGAACAGCAAGCTCTCTGGGATGAGAAACTGCTGTTTCCTGCATTTACACTAAGTTACACAAGCCTTTTCCCCCCATCTGAAGTAGCTGCAGAAAGTTATTCCCCAGCTCCAATTTCTAGGTCAGAATTTACTAACTGTTCCTCCAAACCTGCTCCGTCTCATACATTCTTTGTCTTGGTCGATAACTTCTACCCAATTCTCCAGCCAATACATCTCAATATTCTCCTGGACTCCTTTCTTGTAACTAACAACATCACTTCCAGCTCCCTGTTCATCGCCAACCAACAAGAGGTTCTACCACTATTATCCTCCATTGCCTCTCTCATGTCCAACCCCTCTTGTGCCATTATCACTTTTCTTTTCCTATGATGTCCTGCAACAGGCTCCTATTAGCTTCTCTGCCTCTAGACTTCTCCCTCTGAAATCCGTTCTCCTCTAAGCTTCCAAAGAATGTGGCAATGGTGCCAAGTTGTCCTCACACCATACTACTGAGTCACCTGTCCAGACTGCCTTCCATCTACAGCTGCTGCTATCAATGGGGAACATTCCCCCACTGCAGGGGACATTTGGCAATGGGGAGAGGTGTTGCTGCTGGTATCTACAGAGAAGATTCCAGGGACTCTGCCAAACATCCTACAACGCACAGGACAGCTCCCCACAACAAAGAATGATCTGGCCCAAAGCGTCTACAGCGCCTAGGTGGAGAATCCTTGGGCCACAGAGTAAAGTCCCAGCCCCTCTCCCAATGCATAAGACCCTCCGTGACCCCACCCTTACCTCCCAGCAGGATTTCCACTCTCCCTTCCCCCTCTCCTCTTCCCCCTTAGAGTATCAGCCTTGGAGCTCATCCTCTGTGTGACATCCTATCCTGTATTTCCTACCTGGCATTCTCATTCAGCCCCTCTCCACTGGGACAACACCTACTTAGCCTCCAAGATGGACTTACCTGTCGTCTCATCCAGGAAGCCCACCTGCCACCCAGGCTCAGTGGCATGGCCCTTTCCGTGCATACCTGGTGAATGTACAGAGGTGTCTGCCTCACCACATCGCCAACGTCTTCTTGCCTGTTTTTTCCGTGACTCCCTCAACTATCCTGCCAACATCTCATATCCAAAGGCCACATTTTCTAGTCAAGTCTGTGTCCCTGCTGTCTATAATAGTGTCTGCCACCGTGTTGGAATTGAAATGATACTATTAATCTGATTCACACTGAGAGGGAGTTTGCAATTTTAGAGGAAATTCCCTCATACTCAGATGTGGTCAACAGAGTGGCTCCCATAGAGATTAATGCAGTCAGGCCTTGAGCTCTCTGAGCAGTGCCATATGCACAAGGCAAGGTCTGTGAAGGCTCTTGGATGACTTGAAGGCTCTGGACATATGGACCTCTGGGCCGCAGTTTCCCTATCTGTAAAATGGGGATGATGATAATAGTCCACACCTTCTATGGTTGTGATTTTTAACTAAGATGATTGTGTAAATGCTAGCATATAAAGATAGATACATGCTAGCTATGACTCTTTATTATTTTCAGCATCGCTGTTAAACAAAGAGTAACTGTGAATGAATGATTCAGGCATTACCAAACAAACACAAATTTTATGCTCCCTTTTATTATTTTCCTGTGAGAAGGAAGTGATCCTTTATAACACATAAGTAATTTACACTGAGGGTCAGAGAAAGGGCCTGCGGCACATAATGAAAACCAAACCATCATGAGCAGGTATGTTTGAAATCCCCGGTGATGATCGCGTTCACGCTCCTAACGAGTGTCCACTAAGGATGGCAGCCCGGAGTGGAAGGAGCCGTTGAAGGCTGAGTTTTTGCCATCCCAGGCTCTGTCAGAGCAGCACAGATTTCAAAGTCATTTCTTTTGGTGAGAAAAACAGTAGCGTAAGGAAGGATTCCCCGGAGGTGACTTTTGAATAACACAGACATCATTCTCCCATTCTCCGTGCTAACACTTTGAGACTTTCAGCATTTTCCAAAAATATCACCCCCTTTTCCTCCTCTTAAAACAAAGATTAGGGAACCAATTTTAACCCTTTGGATCCTTGTGGCGGATGTTAACTCTTAGATCACACGTGCTTTGCTCTTTCCGGGACCACTGAGGGATTCACGTTGTTTTCCCAGGTGGTTTTGGAATGCTGGTTGCTTCTTTTTACATTTCCTGCCTTGTCTTCTGTTTTCAGGCTCCCTTCTCACTGATGGTTGCATGCTTGTTAATGAAAATTACTTCTCCCTCTTTTCAATGTGTTGTTTTTCAGATAATGGGGATGAGACATAGTTTGTTATAACTGTGCATAAAACAAAAGTAAATAAGCTCTATGTGAATGCCATTGGGGCTGATGAATGCAGTGTGCAAAACTGATATGGAGCTCTCAGGGTATCTATATCAGTAGCTCAGATGAGTTTTGTTTATTTATTAATTCAACAAGTATCCAGTGTAGGCATCATATGCTGAATGAATTAATGACCAAGTGAAACCGTGTGCTAGTTGTGGCTTCTCCAGGAGCTCCCAGGACAAGAGACCACGTTCCTTGGACAGCTGATTCTGGATAGGAGACTCCTCAGGGCACTGTGTGGGCTGCTCTAGAATGAATTCTGGAATTCTGGGTTATGTTAAAGTTTGCAATTGTTCCTGAATGCAGGAGAGAAGAGAAGGGTGATACCTTTCAAAGGACCTTAAAAAGATGGGAAGAGAATTTCATTTATGAGAAGAAAAGGAAAACAGACAGACATGTACACAAGACACAAGTCCCTGTGCTCCTTGAGGCTGTGAACACGGTGTTACTGAAGTAAAGCATATGCCCCGCTTTGGCTAGCACAGGAGACCTCTCCTGGATTAATATTCATTAAACTCATAACAAAGGTATTTCTGAGCACACGTTTTTGTGTATTTCTAGGACTCAGCATAGTATGCAATCCACTAGCAATCCCACTCTTACGTACAAACACCTATAGGTTAAGAAATGTAGATGATGACTAGCACAGCAGTGTTAAATTGGGTGGAAACAAATGGAATTCTCTGCACTTTCATAGTTAAGCCAGCCAGGTCTCCAACGTCTGTCAGGGCAGGTATTGATGTAGTGGGATTGCCTTGTTTGCCTCCTTCATTGACAAGATGTGGGGAAGAGGATGCTCGACCTTTAGAGTCAGACCAACCTGGATTTGACTTAAGGTCCACTTTTTTATTTGCTTGTTTGTTTGAGACGGAGTCTCACTCTGTTGCCCAGGCTGGAGTGCAGTGGTGGTGATCTCAGCTCACTGCAACCTCTGCCTCCCGGGTTCAAGCAATTCTACTGCCTCAGCCTCCTAAGTAGCTGTGATTACAGGCACGTGCCACCATGCCCGGTTAACTTTTGTATTTTTAGTAGAGACAGGGTTTCACCATGTTGACCAGGCTCATCTTGAACGCCTGACCTCACGATCTGCTCGTCTCAGCCTCCCAAAGTGCTGGGATGACAGGCGTGAGCCACCACACCCAGCCAGGTCCACCATTTTTTAACTGCATAACTTAGAGCAAATTCTCAGCCTCTCTGAGTATAAATGCACACAAAATGCAAATACTCAAATCTATCTTGTAGTTTTATTGATAGATTAAATCCTCTCTGAGTATAAATGCTTACAAAATGCAAATACTCAAATCTATCTTGTAGTTTTATTGATAGATTAAATACAGGGCAGAGGTAAAGTGCCTAACAAGAGTAGGTGTTCAATAAATATTAGTAATTGGTATTATAATATCCTCTCTGGTTGACTATAAAGAAAAACAAAATAGTCAGTAAAGATTTAATACTCATGAGAACAAAGGAGAAGAGAGATGTGTAGTCTACTTAATGGTGTACTATTTTAATTTCTATCTATCTTCCCAGGACAGCAATTGAAATAAACATTCATAGCATGTGACATCTATATGTTTGCTCAGTTTGTTCAAAGTAATTAATGTTTTGATCAGGTTCAAAAATTCTTAATTAGGCCTGTGAGCTCTTAGGGAATATATGTGTTTTTTAACTGGTCTATTTGGAAGACTAAGGATCAGTTTTCTCTCTGCTGGGTTGCATCCCATGTGACATACCCTCAGAGTATACTCTGATCCTCAATCCATGTCAGCCAACCCATGGTGTCTTGTCTTTGTTTCCCGGAGGGAGGACGTGGGAGCACACTTCTGATTCAATGATAGTGTTTTTTCCTGTTTTGTCTTCATATAAGGGGATTCATCTGTATCTTAGCTTCATAGATGTTTGGTGTTTCATGGCTGCATTCTCTATTTTGTGCACACGAGTGTGGATAAAAACAAAGCAAGATAAACTTTTGAGTTAGAACTAGAAATTGTTTGTATGTGCATGCATACAGTTGTACAGATGAATTCACCGTTTTTCCTTTTTCTTTTTTTGCATGTTTGCTTTGCAACTTGTCAAAGGCATTTGTTCCCAATGAGCCACTAATTTTTATACATGTAGGCCATAGAGTGTAGTGGATAGACCTGGTGACTTTAACAAGTGACTTAACGTCCCAGATACCCTGTTATTTTATCAATACTGTATAAATAATAACACTTGCCTACTCCATGGGACAAATGAGAATGACTAGTATACTAAATAAATTGTATACTATATTAAAGAATTTTGCAAGTTGTAAACTCCCTTCAATTTGGGGTGATCTGTTTGTATTTAATAAAGTCTACAGTAATGTCTGTTTAATAAACTCTATAGTAATACCTAGATTGTTACCTTTGGTTGATAGAAGTTGGCCTTCAAAACTTAATAGAATATTAAAACTTGGGTTCTGCAAAGAGAAGAGCAATTTTAAAATTTGTGAATTGCCCATTTGCTTACTCTGAAATTAATGAAAGTGAGTAGTGGTTAGTTTACCTAAGTGCATGTTCATTGACTTGAGTTCTTAGCACATGAAAAGTAATATCAGCATAAAGAAAGCTGAGCTTCCTGATGTGAAGTGTAAGGCATATGAAAGTCAAACACCAGTCTATTTTACGAGAAGCCTGAATAGCCTATAAGACCATCTCGAAGACACTGATAAAGCAAACTCATGGAAGCCATCTAAGCCTGAGTAATTCAGTGTCCCTGGATAACAAGGGGTCTTGAATGACTTTCTAAATTCAATTGTGTCAGGTCATTTCAAATGACCCCAAAGTAAGCCCCAAATAATGTGGTTGCTCTGGCCGTGCTAGCAGACATGCAACCTAGAAGTTTGTTATTCGTACATGCCACAAATTCAAGTTATTTTTTGTTTTACGTTTTATCATATTATAATCCAAATCCTTAATAATGTCTAGCATTTATAAGTAAAGATTTCTGTCTCCAGATCTTTTTATAAACACTAACTGATTAATCCTCATCGCACCGCTGTGAAAGGGCTGTGTAGGTGGTGTCAGAGTTATATATAGGTGCAGGCTAATTCTCTTTATTTTGACTTTACTAAACCAGAGGGTTTGGTTCAGAAGGCACATTCAAGTTTCTTCCAACATTTTCAATGGCTGCAGAAGGAAAAGGTGTACAAATTCCACCTCACTTTGTTAGCGTCCCAAAGCGTGTATTTCTTATCTGTCACTTCCTTTGCCACCCCTGACATGAATCCTAGAGTTAGCATTTTGAGCTGTATCCCAGGCAGGGGAGAGCCACTGCAGCAAAGGCAAGACCAGCCCAGCCTATAGCCTTCCCAGGATGGCGGTGGGGGCAAAGGGCTCCACTTGCCCCACCAGACCCTGGCCCGGAGAGTCTGTGGCACCTGGGGATCTGGCCTCAGAGACAGCCAGAGGCTTAGGTCACTTGAACCTTGAGAGCCCCTGGTCCACAGTTTGCTCTGTGAGTGATGAGGTGAAAGCCCTGGATAACCTGCCCAACACTATGAAGGAGCTTCCCACAGGAAACAACCTCCAGCAAGACAGTGGCTTCCAGAGCCACCTCTAGTCGTGAGCCCAAAGGCAAAAAGGCTCTTCCTCCTGGGGAGATGGCGGGGACCCAGAGGCTGCTGTGGGTAAGGAAGGCTCCCTGCTATGCAGAGAAAGGGAGAAGGTGGAGGGGTGAACAGAAATCTACAAGTATTTGGATTCCACCGACAGTGTCCATTCAATGTGCTACAGAAACAATGCGCTACAGAAACACACCCTCTCGATTGAGACAGTCTGGGAAACTGAGGCAATAGCAGTTTGCATCTGAAAGAAAGTGATGGCTCTTCAGCCAAGAGAAGAGTCCAGTGGTTTGTGCTTCTGTGTTTCTGGGCCATGCAGTTTTGTTTTGTGTTTTTGGTTTTTTTTTTTTTTTTAAGAACAAAAAACAAATTGGCAAAGCTTGAAAATAGTAAAATGATCCCCAATCCTTCAAGTACTGGCTCCCTGGTTCCTTCAGCACTTATGTTAGGGGGAGGCTGAGGCTGCCTGAGGGTAAGTCCTGGAAGTATTGTGCAGGGCGGTGGAGGGGGGTGAGAGAAAGAGAAGAGTGAAAGAGAGAGACCAAGAGAGAAGAGAGGGGAGGGAGAGAGAGAGAGGAAAGAGAAAAGAGAAGAGAGAGAGAAGTGAGAGAGGAGAGAGGGGAGGAAGCGAGACGGAAGAGAGACAGAGGAGACAGAGGGAGCCAGCCAGCAACAGAGAACACATCAGAGATTGAGAGGCAAAAAGGATGCAAGAGAAGCAGTGAACTTGGGAAGGTTTACCTGAGTTCATCTGAAGTTCATCTTCTTACCTCGACATTCCAGACTGCGTGCTGTCTCACTGGGGAAAGAGCTTTCTGAGATTTTTATTTTTAAATTTAAGACGGGATTCTTATTATGTCATCCAGGCTGGTCTCCAACTCCTGGGTTCAAGGGATCCTCCCGCCTCGGCCTCCCAAAGTGCTGGGATTCCAGGTGGGAGCCACCGTACCCGGCGATTTCTGGGATTTTATAATCCCCATTTCATGTAGACCTTTCGGAGTCAGCTTTATGATGGCTGTAGTCCTGGGATCTCAGGACCTACCCTTACACTAAACACGCTTTGAAAGACTGACTTCTCTGGAACCAGGCGTCATGGTGGCTCTGGGAGCTGGGAGCTGGGCCCACAGGGCAGGCCTGACTGGGTGCTCCAGCTGCGCCTGGGCCTCTGCGCAGGTGCAAGTGGGGCAGGTGGGGCATGAGGCAGGTGGGACGTCCCTGTCGTCCTGCAGGTGGGGCAGGTGAGGCAAGTTGGATAGGTGGGACAGGTGTGGTGTCTCCGCGATGCAGGTGGGGCAGGGCAGGTGGGGTAGATGGGACAGGTGGGGCAGGTGGGGCAGGTGGGGTTGTCCCCACTGTCCTGCAGGTGCAGGTGGGGCAGGTGAGGCAGGTGAGAGTGTCCCCGCTGTCTCGCAGGTGGGACAGCTGAGGCAGGTGGGACGTCCTCGCCACCGCGCAGGTGCAGGTGGGGGAGGCGCTCCGGCTGCCTGAGGTCGTGGTCCCCTTCCGAGGCCTCGCGGCAGGTGGCTTTGGGACCCTGCGCTGCTCCATAGAACCCGGCATCCCCGCAGGCCGCGCCCACCGCGCGCCAGCCCTCTCGGCCCTGAGGCTCCTGAGGGACGCGGACCCGCGGGTAACCAGGGAAACGCGTCGCTATGGTAACGTGCGCGCCGCGTCGGGAGCCCCTCCCAACCCGCGGCCTCCCTTGCCCAGCCCCTGGCAGTCCCCGTCGCCGCTACCCCCGCCACCCTCGCGCCCTGCTCCTGCCGAAATGGAGGGGGACCCCGAACCCCAGCGCCGGGCGGGGATTCGCAGGGACTTCGTCCCCCAAGCCGCGCCGCGCTGCGGGCTCTGGGCGCAGCGGGCTCCCGGGCGGTGCTGCAGGCGCTGGACGCGGGCCCAGCGGAGGTGCCAGTCTTGGGGAGCCAAAGCGGCCAGATTTGCAAAGGGACGGTCCCACCCTGCCGTCTGTCGGAATCTCTAATTTCCTACGTGCATGCATGGCAGGGCTGGTGAGTTTCAAGTATTAGATACAGAATCTGAACGTTTCCAACTGCACATTTGGCAAAGCTTCGCGGCCTAACTGGCCTTTCCAGGCTCCTACGGACAGCCCCGGATCTCCTGGGGCCTCCAGGCCTCCCCTCCTGACGGCCGCCGGGGACAGCGCTGCGCAGAGGAGCGGGCCTGGGCCGGGATGCGGTTGGGCCTCTGGGGGCTGCTTCTGGGACTTGAATTCCTTAGGCATCAGCTGGGAGTTTGCAGGATAAAATACAGGCCTCCGAAGAGCCCACTCCCAAGATGCACACTTACATCGGCTCACTGTGCTTAGAAATACGCGTCTCGGTCCGTTTTTCCTCATCCGTCCCTAAACCCCCCACAGTGAATGCAGGAATGGTGAACGCTGGGTGTGTCCACGTCCATCGCGGGATGCAGCTCTTGAGAGACTGACCCCAAATAACCGTGGCACGCAGATACATTTCTGAGTAACTCAGATTCTTCTCTTCGTTGGAGAAATTTTCAGCCAATTCCTAGGAAACCCTAAACAACTATAGGCCTGTCCCTTGCCTAACCCTGAGGTCTTCAACCTTTGCCTGCAGAATTGTTGCTTTCTTACTCATCACTCTTCATTAAAGAAGACACTTTCTACAGTAAAGGCTGACGCCTATGCACGATACTTTCAAATGCTGTTTTTAAAAGCAAAAATATTGATAGGCAAACAAAGTAACAGAGGTGCTTATTTCCTGAACCTAAAAAAAAAAAAAAAAGAAATCAAGCTGCTTAATAATACATTTTCCTGAGCAGTACATGACTAAGAAATAATTTAGTGCTTTCAATAACTGATCTGGGAAATACAAAAGAAGTGTAAACCAATCTCTGATGCAGAGGAGTTTTCTAATTTTCTTAAGACAAAAAAATGCGATGAATCTGAGAAAAAATATAAAAGAAAGTGTACATAGCATGTTCCTCTTTGTTTCAACTAGCTACAGCAGAGGACCACGCATTGGTATCAACTAAATAAGAATTTTGGGTTAAAATAATCTCAGATATTTTCCAGTCCTGACATTAGATTACAGGTATGGTTTCTGACATTCCACAAAGCACTTGCATGAACAGCATCAGCTGTCATAGATTTTAAAAAAGGCTTTTTTTTTCCTTCTAGAAATGTTAGTCCTAGAAAAGTGATGGTTTTATCTACAGCAATACCTGAGGGGTGCAGGTGAGTGAAGAGAAGAAAAAGTCAAACCCCAAGGCCTTGCCCATTCCAGAAGCAACTCTGTTCTAATTCTGAGGCCTTGGGTGGTGGTTGGCCTTGAGCTGGGCTTTACTGCTTTACTGCAGGATGATAGGGCTGGCCATGGAGCGTGGGCAGTGATATCAGAAAATCCTGGATTTGAACCTTAGGTCTGCTGTGCACTGGGCAACTTCCATAGCTTCTCTGTTTTCCAATCTGCCCTTTCATTCATTTATTTGTCCAGTGATTTATTCATCCTCTCCTGGGTGACAGGATATAGCAATGAGCCAAACAGACAAAATCACTGGTCTCATGGAGCTTCTATTCTGCTATCAGGAGAAGAACCACAAACAATTAAACTCAAATATACAACATGTCTGGTGTAGGAAGTGCTATTAAGGAGAATAAAGGTCAGGCGCAGTGGATTATGCCTGTAATCCCAGCACTTTGGGAGGCCAAGATGGGCAGATCACAAGGGCAGGAGTTTGAGACCAGTCTGGCCAACATGGTGAAAGCCCGACTCTACTAAAAATACAAAAATTAGCCAGACATGGTGGCGTGCATCTGTAATCCCAGCTACTCAGGAGGCTGAGGCAGGAGAATTGCTTGAACCCCAGAGGCAGAGGTTGCAGTGAACCAAGATCCTGCCATTGCACTCCAGCCTGGGCAACAGAATGAGACTCTGTCTCAAAAAAAAAAAAAAAAAAAAAGAATAAAAACAGTGTGAGAGAGGGTCGTAAGCAAGGGGGTGATATTTTATTTATCATGAAAGGCTTCTGTAGTAAGGTGACCTAAATAGAGTGAGGCCCATCCATTTATCATCCCTATAAAGTAAAGATCACTATGGTAACTTACAAGAGGAGGTGAGGAAGAGACATAAGTATAGTGACACCAAGGAAAGACAGTCATGTGACAATGCACCCGGAGGCTGGGGTCACGCATCTACAATGCGGTGGATTGCTGGACACCACGGAATGAGGAGAGAGGCACAGGATAGGTCCAGCCTCAGACCCACAGAAGAAAACAACCCTGCTGACTCGTTGAGCTCAGCTTTCCAGTCTCCAAGCCGTGATCTCGAGAAGATACTTCTGTTGCTTGAGACACCCGGTTTGTGGTACTTTGCTATGACAGTCCTGGGAAACCAACAGTTCCTGATTTACAGATGAAGAAGCTATGGCTTAGAGACTTGGTGTAACTTATCCAAGTTTACAGGACTGATGCAGGATAAACAAGGACTAGAATTTCAAGCCACTCTGCACTGGCACAGACATGTCCTCTTCACCTGCTTGTAAATCGAAAACTACCTAAACTACCATAAACAAAGCACAGATGCCAAAATGTCTCATCCTGTAATTTCCTTTTCATCTTTTCTTAAGCTGTCAGGACTGATGTATAAGTCAAGGTTCTCAAGAGAAACAGAACCAATAGAACACGCCTGCATGCACGCACAGAGAGATTTATTAAGAGGAATTTTCTCATGCTATTATGGATACTAAGAAGTCCCCGCATCTGCCACTTACAAGCTGGAGACTCAGGGGAACCAATGGTATAAGTTCCAGTCTGTGTGCAGGACAAGACCAATGTTCCAGCTTAAAATAGGCAGGCAGAGAGAGCAAATCATCTCTTCCTCAGCCTTTCTTCTATTCAGTCCTCCACTGGTTTGAATAGTGCCCATGTACATGGGGGAGAGAAATCTGCTTTACTAAGTCAGCTGATTCATTAGTTGGCTAATCTCATTCAGTTACACCTTCACAGACATACCCAGGATAATGTTCAACCAAATATTTGTGCACCCCATGGCCCAGTCAAGTTGACATATAAAAGTATCCATCACAGGTCCACCGCTTGTCAACTTGGCACTCATACACCTGTCTTTAAACCATACTTACACTACAGCACACCAACATGGCACATGTATACATATGTAACAAACCTGCACATTGTGCACATGTACCCTAGAACTTAAAGTATAATAAAAAATAAAAGACAGTAACAGTGATATAATTCCACCTGACATGACACAATTATCCTGAATACAACAGAGATGCACTAACCATTCACCAGAAAGGATGTAAAGTCCTTGAGAGATGTCTGCTCTTCTCCTTGATAGCTCATAACTTATATACTATGATGTAAAATTAGCAATACTCAAGTATTACGATACTAAATCAATATATCTTGTGTTGCATAATACAGGAATAAGAAAGGAAGGAAAACAAAGATATTTGCTTAACATATATTAACATACACATACACACACATACATACACAGATATTTGTAACAAGGAATACTCATGACAACTGAAAAATTGAAAATGATGACTTAATTTTAGGAAACCAATTGCACAAGTAGATCCAATGTTTTAATCTATGAAATTAAAGTAAGGATGAGGGCACGTGCCTGCAAGGGGCAAAAGACATTACAGATATTGGTGCTTGGTTCTGTGTGAGCCTTGTTCGGTCCCTTCAGAATAGAAAGTGTCAAACACAGATGTTTAGATGGCAATTGGAAAAATTACTAGATCAATTTAGAGGCTCAGAAAATAAAAAGTATCTGAGCCTTGGGATATCCTGTGGTTTGTTGGCAAATGGCACCACTAGTCAGACCGTTGCAGACTCAGACGGATCGTTGTGCTGCTCTGACGTCCAGCACATTCCAGGGATGAAGTCTCTCATACTAAAGTGTGCAGGACGATTCTCAGTCTAGGTGTGAAATTGGCCTGAACTTTCTTGCTGAACCGTGCTGTATGTCAGCTTTCTCCAGAGAAACAGAACAATAGGATATGTGTATACACATAGATACACACACACACACACACACAGAGAGAGAGAGAGAGAGAGAGAGAGAGAGAGAGAGAGAAAGGGAGTTGGCTCATGTGATTATGGAAGTGGGCAAGTCCAGGACCTGCAGGGTGAGGCAGCAGAGGCTGGAGACCCTGGACAGCCAATGGTTTTGTTCCAGACTTCAGACCCAGGAGAGTGGATGATTTAGTTCAAGTACAGAACCAGGGAAACACAAATGTCCTAGTTAAAAGACAGTCAGGTTGGATAAACTGCCTCTTACTTAAGGAGAGGCTAGCCTTCGTGTTCTATTTAGGCCTCCAACTGACTGGACCAGGCCCACCCACAGTGGGGAGAGGGATCTACTCTGTAGTGTCTACCTATTCAAATGCAGATTCTTCCCGAAACTCAACAGAATGATACTTGACCAAATATCTGGACACTGTGGGCCACTAAAGTTGACATGAAAAATTCACCATCTTATCTGTCTGTTGGTAGATGAAGTCTTCATTCCTAAATATTCTACTTTCTCACTACTCTGTGGATTAGGACTCATATTCGGAAGAATTAACTTGCCTGCCTAAATTTTAAAGGAAGGTGTCCACTCTGTAACCAGCTGTGTTATTTCTAACGTTATAGTGTGCCCCTGAGAGTAGCAACTATTTCTTTTTCTTGGTATTTAAGTACGATGTTGGTCTGCTAGACCATTTGTCCCTAAGGCTTGTAGATCATTTGACTTGTTCAGATTTAAATTTTATTTAAATTTTGACTCAAGCCATTATTTCTCCACCAATGTAAGGGTTACAGTCTCTGAAGTCGACCTTAACATTACAACCTGTGAACCAGTCTCCTTAGTGTGAAATTACATCATGGAGGAGATCCCCTTTTGTCCATTATCCTGGGCGTTTCAGAGACAGGCCTCTTAAAGAGCCAGGATGCTATAGATCAGGAGGGGTTGGGAGGCTCAAGGGGAGAGAATAATAGTATGAAGGCCACCGTGGCAATTTCTTCTGTTCTTAATGCCACAGGAAGAGCACTGTGAAGTATGGGCATGAGGTGTTTCTTCCTGGCACCTTGTCAAAGGAAAATTATTTTATGCAAATGGAAATATTCTGTTCCGAGAAATAATAGATCTATAGTGATTTCATTCTTGTGTTTAACTGGGACAAGGTTTACCTTTAAAAGATGGGTTGGCCCTTACCAGTACTACTTGTTGAATAAAGAAGGAATACCGAGAAGATATTAATTGTACGACATTAAGCTAATAGCAAGCAACCCACATCCCATCCTCAAGAGAGGTCATCAATAAAAATTTGTTAAGGAATAATTGAGTGGGCTGAATTACTTAAAAAGGTATTGAAAATGATAAAATAAAATCAGTGCAGAAGGATAAAAAAAATGGCGCCGATGAAAAAGTGCAATGGTGACCTCGGCCTACCCGTTTTGCTTTCTACTCAAACTGAGAGCTTTTCTACCCAGGAACTATTTTGCTTTTAATCATAAATGGGAATGTTTTAATTGGCCTCTCCTACTTTGATTCTGAAAGAGTTGCCAACAATCAAAGAATAGGGGAAATAAAATGCAAAGATAAATTTATTTTTTCAGCCTTGTCTTCAATTTCCCCTAATTCTATTTCCATGTAAAATTATACAAAATATATGGCTTTCTGAAAAGATTTGCTACTGTCTCCTGGGGAGGGGTTCCCAGCATCAGATTGTAAGGCAAATCCTGGGAGCTGCTGATGGAATGCTGACCCAATGGGCTGAGCCAAGTAGCAGCATGTCGCAACAGCCACTCAAAGTGCCCCCAGCTTTGCTTTTCAGCACCCAACCGAAAAGACCTCAGGAATTTAGTATTGTGTAACAAATGTTACTGAATGCTTATTACCTGTGAGGCACTGTGATAAAGTCACAAAACCTAAGACACAATCTTTGCTTTTGCTGCAGCTTGAAGTTCAGCAGCAAAGACAGACAATAGATAACTGTATTATCACGTAGGGGAAGGCACACACAAGGTGCTCTGGAAGCACTCACAGAAAAAGTGAATGCATTCTATTTAGATTCTGAAAGCTTTCCACAGAGAAAATCATCCTGACTGCATGCTTCTCTTCGAAACAGCTCAGTATTAATATTTATTCATTCTTGGATACCTTGAATAATGGCCATTGAAAGTACCTGAAGTAAATTTTAGTCCAAATCCTCAGGAAATTTCTGGCTGGAGATGCTACACGGATTGCTGTAGACCACACAGCAAATTTCTAGATGAAACCCTATGCATGTACATTATGCTAGGTGCCACATACGCTTGAATCAGAATGCAGCAGGATTATTCTGAATTTTAAACAATTAAAATATTTTTTGAGAGGAATTTTTTTTCTTTTTCTTTTTCGTTTTCTTTTTTTTTTTTTTTTTTGAGATAGAGTCTTACTCTGTCACCCAAGCTGGAGCGCAGTGGTGCGATCTCAGCTCATTGCAACTTCCACCTCCTGGGTTCAAGTGATTATCCTGCCTCGGCCTCCTGAGTAGCTGGGATTACAAGTGTGTGCCACCATGCCTGGCTAATTTTTTGTATTTTTAGTAGACATAGGTTTCACCATTTTGGCCAGGCTGATCTTGAACTCCTGGCCTCAAGTGATCTGCCTGCCTCGACGAGGTTACAGGCATGAGCTACCGTGCCCCGCCAAGGGAAAAAAATCTCTAATTAATCTAAGACATTGCTTAAAAACCAACCAGAATTAATAAAGCTATTCCAGATTATATTCTGTCTTTTTAAACTAGAATTAAAAAACCGTATCAAGGAGGCCACCAAACTTTTAAAAAATAGTATTTGTATTTCTGAATAGATCTCAATTAAAATGAAACAGAATACCTAAAATCTAATTGCCAATAATTACACACGATTCAGGGAATCATGGTAAGTTTTAAAGAAGATATTCTCAAATCAGTGTCTCAGAATGGTTAGTTATCAAATACCTTCTAACACTCCCTAAAAGTCCAGCAAATATATTATTCTGAATGATTATGGTGCTGGGACAGATATTCTGTAGTTCTTATACCAAAAATGATTTTGTTTGCTGTCAATAACAGGCCTTAATTAAAAAAATAAATAAATTTGTTTTTATTTTAGAAAAAGAAGATAAATTCAATAAAAAAACAATCTGTTGTGGTAACAGAGCTTACTACATGCCAATTCCTCTTTTAAGTGGTTACCCCTATCTATTCATTTAATTTTTACAACACCACATTGACTTAGTACAATTATCTTCCTATTTTATAGGTGAAGAAACAGAAGCAGAAATGGGTAGATGACTTACTGAAGGCCACGCAGCTGTACACTTGTAGGAAAGATGGGATTTCAATTCAGGCAGTCCTTAGTTTTAAACCTACTCTGCATTATCAGACATAGTAAACTAAGTTTTATTCCATATTTATGTTAACAAAAAGGGAAAGATATGCTTAATATTTTATGAGTTTTTTTCACTGTACAATATATAAGGCACATCTTTATTTCCTAACAATTACTCTACTCCTATGTGTCATTTTAATGGTTGTGTCACATTCAAATTTTTAATTGTTGTGCCACATTTTACTATATCTATTTAACCCATACTGGCTGTGGAAACTGACCATAAGCAATGTAGCGCTGTATTTCCTGGTACTCAAATCTTAATTCTTCGTGACAATTCACGTCCTAGGATAATTTCCTGGGATGGAATTATTGGGTGAAGAGTAACCTGTCTTACATTTGAATACATGTGCCAAATTTTGCTCCTTTTTAGGCCTTTGGTTAACACCAGTGACTTTCTGATTGTTAAATGCATCAGCTTCCTTTGAGGTTTCGTCCAACAAGCTTGGAAGTGTGGATAGGTAATCTTCCTCCTCAGAAATATTTCCTCCTGTACTGTCTATAATCTTGCTTTCTGGGTCATCCTCAAACCTCGCTGCCTGCTCTTAATTGGATATTGCATTGGTAACTCCTACAGCTTAAATGGAGATATGCCTATTCTTGGCTTTCTTCCTCCACTCTGTGTGCTTTGCTAAGGTACGTTTACCTACTTTTACGTGTCCAACCACCACCATCACGTACAGGGTTCCCAGAGAGAGACCCCCAGACCTAATCAGATCTGCATTTTCCTACTGCCTACTAGGGTCCTGAAGCAGCCTTTTGATTTTCAAACATGTATCCCAAACCAATTCAATAGCTTCACTCCAAAACCTTCTTCTCTTTCAAAAAATACTTACGGAGCCTTGTCATGTCCTATACAGCCTTCGAGGTGAAGACACAACATTGAGGAAGATGGAACCATCACCGTCTCCTCCAGGTCATTCAGCCTTCCACATTTTGAATAGGCTTTCACTTACTTTGGACTTCACATTTGCCAACTTCCATTGATTCTGTCTCCAAAATATCCTCTTAAACCATCCTCTCTATGTCCATCGTCACTGCACTCATCACCCATCACCTGAAATATTTCCAAAGACTCCTAACTGGTCCCCTGGTTTCCTTTCTCCCATTCACTACTCTTGATGTCCATGGCAAAGACAAGCAGAATATTTCGTTTTCCCCCGCACGCCATGCCCTACTCACTCTAGAAAGCCCAGATCAGGAGCTGCCTGACCCATGAACTGTCCTATCTCTACGGCTGACCTGTGCTCCTTCCCACAGGGCTGCTGTGTTATTTCTCCCTTATTAATGAGGTTCAGTACGTGGTGATCCCTTTCATTAGATGTCACGTGCGTGACATTCAGGAATATGCTTCCTTTTCCTCCGTGTGGCTCCTCCAGCCTCTGACACTGTGCCTTACCCATTGTGGTTGTTCAATAGACTTTTTGCTTCTTCTTATTTCAGGTTGCTTCAGGGGAGTTTGGTTAAATAATTTTTAACAGAGAGAGAGATTTATGTCTTGGTATGCATATAGTTAAGATGAGTACATTCTTAATGTGTGACCGTGTGATTTGAAGGTCAGGTAATGCCGTCTGGGTTTACAGGGTGCTGGCAAACCACCAGTCCTTCACAATTAAAAGCATTTTTGAACTTGATACCATAGCAAGGTTTTTCCATTATAAAAGTTTAAACCAGAATTGTATTATTAGGTTGGTACAAAAGTTATTGTGTATTTTTCTGTTACTTTTAAGGGCAAAACTTCAATTACTTTTGCACCAAGCTAATAAAATCATAAGGAATGCATCTTTCCACCATAGAGTTACGCCTTCAAGGGATTAAAAATTATAGTTTATCATTGACATCGTCTTACACAGGCCTCAGCATTCGTGAGCCGCATGGCCCACTGCAGGAGTCTTCCCTGAATGTCTTCTATTTTCAGTTGCTATGATTCAACAAACTTTAAGCTTCCTTCACTGTAGCACCCACCACCTTCCTCTTCCATCTGATGGGAGAGTGAGAGAACCAGTGTGGGAATCCTATCCTCCTTCCTCCAGGTCTGCCTGTGCCCTTTGCGTCTTATCCTAACAGAATAATGACAAGTGAATCCAGTAGTATTTGGTGGATAAAGTTATCTTTGAAGAATCAGAATACCCACAGGGATTGGCCTGTCCTTTTTTGACCCTACGGCTTATAATAAAACTTCATCTCTTAAACATGCAAAGCTCTGCAACAAGAAATGGAAATGCTGTAAGAGCACACATCCAAGGAAATTTCATTCCCAGATTGTGGAAGAAGAGAGCATCTCTGGGCCCCAAAGAAAGATTCAGTAGGTCATTTACTTTGATCATCCTGAGGGCAAGAACATTGTCTTATACATAATGGGACTCCAGGGACCTTGGGATAGTATCTGGCACCTAAGGAAATTCAGAGAGGATCCCACAGGAACCTGCAGCTTGTGTGCTAGTCTTCTAGGCTGTGACCACACAGCTGATTCATCAGCAGCTCTTTATTTAGGTAAAGACATGGAGCAGCCTCCGCTGGGGTGACTCTGGAACAGTGGTTCTCCCACCTGAGTGAGACGCAGATTCACGCAGAAAACTCGTTAAATCTCAGAACTTTGGGTCCCACCAGCAGAGTTTCGGACTCAGTAGGTCTGAGGTGGGACCTGAGAATGTCCTTTCTAACAAGTCCCTGGAGATGCTGATGAAACTTGTCGGGGACCACATGATGAGAACTCGGATTAGTGCTTCTCAAGCTTTCCTGTGCATTTGGGTTGCCGGATGATCTGGTCGAGATGAACATTCGGATGCCCAAGGCCTGCAGTGGGGCCTGAGACTCTGCATTTCCACCAAGCTCCCAGGTGTGCAATGCTGCTGGCGCTCGGCACAGACCACTGTTTGAGAACCAAGCTCAAGAAGAGCAGCCAACTGAGTGGATGGTCAGAATCACTCGGGAAATGCTGGTCAACACTGAAGTGGGCAGCCCAGACAGGCTGAGCCAACTGCTGAGATCTACCCCACCCTGACTGCAGACCATGACCCCACTTTGTGTAGCACTATCTTTTTCCATGGACAAATGATCTCCGTGGTGGTCACTGGATTCACCAGCGCCTCGCAGCTTCCCTGCAGGTGCCTCTTTCTCAGCCCTGCACTGTGCCTCTCTGGCAGGTGTGCAGTCTCCTGTCACCTGGCTTCCTAAGGGTGCTCCCTGAGCAAGGCACCCATTCTGCATCATCATTCAATAGGCACAGCTAAGAAGTGGCCATCCAGAAGTAAGATTTCGAGTTACGTTTTCAAGAGCTTTCTGAAGGTAGCAACTGCAGAATTGGCTCTCCTTCTGATCAGTTCAGAGTTTAAAGACACCTGTATTGCTTGGGCTGATGCGTGGCCACCCATTGTCTTGTGAGCACTGGTTTCTTTGTTTCTGTCTTATTAGAAGAGCCAGAGTCTGGATGATCATAAATGACCAAGAGGCTGACATGCATGCCATTGTGCTCCAGCAGTTGCAGAAGGCCCAGTGGTGTCACGTAGACAGGGAATCGTCCAGACGGCACACTCTCAGAATCTCGTGGGGCCACAGGATATAAAGCTTCTGTGTTTCCAGAAAGAATAAACAACAAATGTTGGAGTGGGGGTCACGCTGGCACATTTAGCCACTGGTACTGCAGACTCTTTACTGTAACTCTGCAGCTCCCAGGCCTGTGTATCCTCAAGGTGCCTTCTCTCCTTCAAAAGCTCCATCAGGCGAGGTCTCTCATCCCAGCCTCCAACACACAGTGCCCCTCGGCACGGCTGAGAGCTCTAAGCAAGTTCCAGGGCTCTCCCTTGCTGGAAATTGGGTGAGCTTTGAGCCGGGACATTGGTTTTGAAGTGTTCACCTCCTGCACAAAAGGAATGCCATCCACTGAACTTTCCTGGACAAGCTGAGTCCCAGAGAAGACACAGTGAGGTGTTCCAAGTTCAGAGGGGTCCCCAGGGTGGAATCTTGCTTCTACAACCAGGTCCTGCAGAGCCCCACCCTCATCTGCAGGGCCTCTTCCTGCAGTGAAAGGGGAGCACTGTGAAGGCCGGGTAAGGAGACTGCGCCATGACCCTGGTGCCTGGGCCGCAGCCGGACTCATGCTCTGCTTATTTCCTTCTCCTTTGCTTGCATCCGCCGTGCTAAAATTGGTGCATAACCAGGCTTGGCTTCTGCCTATGCCTCCCTCGCACTGGACAAATTGACACACTGATGTCTTATTGATGCATAGGTCCGCGGAGTTTCGGAGTTGGGAAGGACCTGAAGTCATGTAGATTCTGAAGCCCACTCGCCTTTGTTAAGCTGAGACAGAGGAGTGAAGTGAAATTACTGTGGTGGCCACACTCCCGGCCACACGCCACCCACACTTGAGCGAGTGCTGCTGCCACCACGCAGCAAACCCAGACTCACCTGCAACCCTGACGCCTGTGTTTTGTCCCTGACTCTGCCCTGACTCTGATCCTGCCTTCTGGGTCACTAAATGTGGATGCAGGGCAAATTGTTCCAATGTGAACAATTTGTTCCAATGGAACATCCCTCTTCTGGGGTTGGATCTGCTTCTCTGCCTTTGACCTTCCCTGTGCTGAGACCAGCTCCCCTTCCACCTACCTCCTGTGGCCCCTGGGCTTCCTGCCCTGAACCTAGAGATGACTGGCCTCTGCCGTGTGCTTTGTCCCCTCACGGGTCAGTCTCCTGCTCCACTCCTGGCCTGTTCTGCCTGTTGGCACCCACGACCCTGACTCTGGTACACTGCCACATGGGATCTTTGGTGAAATATTTGTAAATCTTATTTTGGCTTTCAACTTGGGCCACCAGGAACATCTCTTCCCCCCATGAAACTCCACTCGGGGTAATAGGATGTCCTTAGTTGTTTCTTCTACTGGGGCCATGGTAGCAAGAAAGGGTAGGAAGGGCCTGTGGCTAGATATGATTCCCAGAGATAACTGGAGAAGCAGAAAGCTGACCCTGGGAGCAGATCTGGGTGCTCTGTGAGGACTCCTTCTGCTGGCTTGTTTTGTTCACTGTTTTCTATTCTTTTCTCTTGTAGTGCTAAGTTATAGCATACAAGTAGATATTCAAGAATGCTTGATGGATTGCAAAATAAACTATCATAACTGAGAAAGCTGAAAGAATATCGTTTTCAGATACATCACAGCTCAATTTATACATCAAAGCATGCTATTATGAAGTCAAACAATGGGGAAAAACGTATTTCAAATATGTTAGATCAATCAAATACAGTAGTATAAGACTCTCTACCTGTGAGGAGCTTAAAATGTTGTTGAGGAGGTAAGACAGAGTTACAATTAGCAAATGAGATCATAACACACAGTATATGGATCTATTAGACACTACTTTAACAAAGTCTCCAGAGCAGGGCACCCTTGCACCAGAAGTGTGAAGGGGAGCAAGAGGCTTATGTGCGTGCGGGGCATGCTTGGGGGCCAGGGCTGTGCTGGGACCATTATCTCCTCTATTCCCTTCTGTCAGTCCTTGAGCAGGTTGTTTGCTCCAGATCATGCAGCAGAAGTGACAGAGCCAGACATCTGGCCTCCACACTTACCACAAACCGAGAACCCAGCCTCAATGAGGAAAGGCCATCTGATGGTAATAAGTAAAAGACCAGTGCCCAGCTGTGGGATTCTCTCCAGTAAAGCGCAGGTCATGACCAAGTGGCTCACGCCACCATCAAGCATGCACCACAGAGAAGGCACTCCTTTTTATTTAATTCTGTACTTTTAAATAACTAATTCATTTTCTCACTCTCAGAAGCGTTTAATTTATGTTAATTCCCAGTGTTGATTTTCTTCCCAAACCTCTCCCTGCTAAATCTTATCGTCTAGGCTTACTACAACCAATTAGACACTCAATTCTAAAGTAGGCTTTCACCTCTTCGGGTTAGAAGTAGCCTCCACTGGTTTCCACTGAATGAGTTGTTGGCCACGGGGTCGCATTCAATTGTGTGTGAAGTCTGCTTCTTATTGATTCATGTATTTCAGCTTCTCGTTGTTGGTAATGCTTTGGTTTGATGGAACGCACAAACAAAATTCCAAATGACCTATGCCAATGGGGAATCCCATGTTTCTGCAAATGGTGACTCTAATGTAGGATTTAGGACCTGCAACCGGGAAGGTTCCTTTTCTGGGGTAGAGTAGGCTGGGCGGTAAGAGACAGGGCTTTCTCACTTGTTAGCATTATAGCTGCTGCAGGTGTACACATGCCGTCACGGAACATAAAAAGCCAAGGCCCCAGCCCTGAAGAGTTTACAACCTAAGTCAGACATAAAGGAAATGGCAGCAGGCCGTAAAAATCCCATTTGTGTAGATATGACTGGCACAGAAGCCTAGAGGCTGCATTGTCGAGGGAAAGTTTCAGGAGAGATTTACAGGCCAGGGGACTATATTTGGTGGGTAAAAAAGCGAGATGCTGCTCAGAGAGGTCTAGAGAGTAGCTGAGAAGGCGTAAGTCAGGGCAGGAATGAGCTCAGGCGATAGACCCAGAATTCAAAAGAAAGTGCTGGATGTGACTTGATGTGACACAATAAATTATTCATCAGCACATTCACTATAAGATGTTCATCTTTCAAAATGTGATTTCCCCAAAATGACTTTGCCAAAATGCCTGACGATGGGGACTCCAGTCTGTTTGTTCTAGTTTCATTGGTCCTGCTAAAACATTATATGATGCTGGAAGAGAAATTAGTACTCTGTGACTTTGTTTCTTTCTTCCTTGTTACCAGGACCAACAAAACTTGTGTTGATGATCTAGCATCCAAAACAATGAGATAAACACCCTCGATCGCTCAGGGAGCTAACGGTTGAAGACCCCATGTCTGTTGGAACAATCAACACACCACTTGATTAATATTATAAAACATTGTTCACATGTGCATTGATGCAGTATTATTTATTTATTTATTTTGATACAGGGTCTCAATCTGTCACCCAGGCTGGAGTGTGGTGGCACGAATATGGCTTAGTGCAACCTCAACCTCCCAGGCTTAAGTGAACCTCCCACCTAAGCCTCCCGAGTAACTGGGACTACAGGCACATGCCACCACACCGGGCTAATTTATTTATTTATTTGTTTGTTTTTGTAGAGATGGGTTTTGCCAGGTTATCCTGGACTCAAGTGATCCTCCTGCCTTGGCTTCCCAAAGTGTGGGGATGACAGGTGTCAGCCATGTTGCCCAGCCCGGTCATTATGTTTGAGTCATTGGTGTTACTGGCCGAGAAGAATGTTGAGTGGTCTGTAATGAGGAAGTAAGACAGAGATGCAGCCTCAGGAAAATTCCATCTCTAGAAAGTGCCTCCTGTGCAAGGTGCTCAGGACAGGAGGAGTGTTGAATGTTTTGTGGGGTTGTCAGACTTCCTCTGAGAACACCCTACACCCAAGATGGAGAAAACAGCTCCCCGTGCTTGAAGAGTCTCTGAGGTTAATGCTGCTTCACTCACACCAGACCCCATGGCCGCAGCAATTAGGGGGCTGTAGTGAACATTGACAGTATCTGTTACATTTTCTTCTCATAATGAAAGCAGGAGAAACCCATCTTAGAAGAGGTGAAAATTGTGGGGGAAAACCAACTAAATCCCAGCACTCAGGAATAAGGACTGTTAACATTTAAGTGCATCGTGCTTCTATGCATGCTTCTGTATTTTTTTGAGCTAATATACTATCAGCGTTGAAATTCCTTTCACCATCTGGTTTTTAATGACTGCACTGTGTCCTTTTGATTTATTAAAAGAAAGAAAAATCAATATACATGTAGTTTGTAATTACCAAAAAAAAAAAGCAAATCTCTCCCGTGGTCTTCAGATACCTTTGACTCCCTCTGTGTTCATGAAGGACAGTTTTCTTCGGGTGTCTGGAACACCCTGGCCAGGAAGTCTCAGCACTGTCCCCTGCTGGAGGCTGACCCTGTATCTCTCAGCATCTGTGCCTTCCAGGCTGAGGGCTATGGGGACTCACAGGTCCCTATGAGCAAGGCCAGCCCCACCTTTGTATCCTGGCCTGAAGGACAACAAGATGGGAAGGCTGTGGGGTGGAAATTCTGTGCCGGCCAATGGAAGACACGCTTCTCTGCCCTTCCCTTCCTTCTCTGCTTCTTCCTCTCCCCTCTGCACTTGGGGCCACCCTCTCTTGACAAGTCTGGGACGAAATTGAGAAGTGAGGCCTAAGGGCAGACACCCTGACCTTGTAGGGGTGCAGAAGCCCTGAACTTGTAGTCCAAGGGTGGAGAGAAGGCAGGTTTCTTCCAGGACTGCAGGCTAGCAGCATGGTAGGAGGCCTAGACAGGCACTTTTGAAAAATCTTTCCTATGAAAAAAATTCTTGAAACGTCTCCACTTTTTCTTAACAGTTTATTACTGCCTGTCCCTTTTTGGGGTGATATGTTTTCACTTCTATTGAATTCTGTGGCTATGGTTTTTGTTTTGTTTTTTTTTTTTTCTGAGTTAAAAGAATTTATTTGTTTCAGTCCTCTACAATTTTGCTCCCTCTTTGGATATCTTTAGTCTTGGCTGAGCTTCATGTTTGGTGAAATCTTTATAGACACTTCAGGGCTCCATTTTCTTCAAAATTTCAATATTTGGGGAACACATGACTCCATGTTTACACGTAATGCTTTAGTTAAGTTTGCTTTCCTATCTGTCCAAGAAAGGGCTAAACAATGAACACCCCATTGTCTCACATCTCAGAGATTTTATTCCAGTTAAATGCATCTTAGCTATTCCTTCAACTTGTTGAAATTCATTTCTCTGAAATGTATTTTCATTTTCTTTACTAATGTCTTTCAAATTGTGAATTTAATTTTCTCTTGATAACCTCTAACATGATTTGCATACTGGCAACTGATCCTTCTTTGAAAATCAAATAGACAAAGGATCAAATCCAAAGAGTTCTCTGTCTTTTCTCATAAGAAGCTGTTCACCAAACTACTTCAAGAAACTGTTTGACAATCTGTGGTTCCCCATTTGGTGTTTCCTTTCTGTTAGCGGACCTTATTTTTACCAACAGTCTTTTTCTATAGAGGGCAAGGTAGTAAACATTTCAGTCTTTGTGGGCTGTATGATTTCCGTTATAACTATTCACTTCTGCCATCTTAACACGAAGTAGCCATAAACAGTATGTAAATGAATGAGGGTATCTGCGTTCCAATAAAACTTTATTTATAAAACCAGGCAGTCGGCCAGATTTGGCCCATATGCCTAGCATGCTGACCCATCTTCAAACCAATAGATGTTCATATGAATAACCAGAGAAAGTATTTTACTTTCTTCTGGTCTTATTGAGGTGTACAGAGTTCTAAGCCAGTAGAAACAACCAAACTCCATCATTGTAGAAGTGCTTTACCTGAGCATGAATTGCCCGTGCCGGCATGGGTTGTAAGTGATGTAGCCAGACTCCAGCCTGGGTCTCATCTCAGGTAACTTAGTGAACTCAGTCTGCCATGTGTCTCTATTTGCAATAATTTTAGGAGTAGCTAAGAATCATAAGCTTATTATAGATTCTATTATAACTCTTATTTTTTCTCTTATCTTTTCCAGTTTTTTCTGGTCCAGTAACTTCTTTCCATTTTTCAGGTGTTGAAGGAAGGGATACTTTGCTTTGCTTTATAGTAATAATAGTAATTATTTAATAATAACAATATCTACTAGATGTGCTTTGAGTTCTCATTTTGTTTCAGGTGTTAACCTGTATAACTTGGCTCTAATTCTTATAATGATTCTACAAAGTAGGTGAAATTAATTTTTTGGTTTTTTTTTTTTCCCAAATAGGAAAACTGACATTCAGAGAACTTAGCTTCTATCCTGAAATCACACAGCTTTGTACATGGCAACGTCCACACATGCTTTTTTCCATGCCCATTGTTTTAAAATTCTTGAAGGAAGAGGCTGCTTTTTCAGTCCTATCGGTCATATCGCCATCTCTCACTTTTCAGATTAAGTTAGAAGAGAGATCCTCAGTTAAGCTCCTCGGTTCCTATTCCTTATTTTTCAGGTCTATAAAACCAAACCATGGAATACAGCCCATCTACAAATACTGAAGTGATGCTGTTGCCGTGGATATTTATGGAAAATAGATATTAGATGACAAAAGGACACCTAAGAAGCTGCTGTGTGGCGAGCCTTAATGGAACAGCTGCAAACAGGGTGGAGTGAAAGCATTCCTCCTGGGACTGTTGAAGAACAGCTTCCCACGGAACGCAGCATGATTGGGCACTGCTGGGACCAGCCGGGCACAGAGCAATCAGAACTGGGTGGTTCTTTCAGTGCAGAAGAAGCCAGCAGACATGAATCTAAGAGATAGAAATGTCAAAAGTTACAAGCAGTACAAATAGTGGCTGTAGTTGTAGGCTAAGGAAAAGTCTTGACTTGCGTTAATGTGGAAAGAATTCCGAGCACCAAATATGCATGCGTGGATTAAACCAAACTAAGTTAACACAGAACAACAGCAGCCACAGAAAAACACCTTCAGGTGCATCCTTGTTGATCAGGAAGGACTATGGTATTAACGCTCTGGAATTACTGACTGGTATTAGACTTGCTTGTTCCCCAAAGATTTACCTTTTAGCTGAGGAGGTAGGGAATATATCCAAGCTCCTTAGAATTCTAGAGCTGTATTTCCAGAAAGATGGCCCTCCCCTTATGCCTTTGCCTATGTGTCTGTTTCTAATCTCAATAAAGGGTTTTCTTTCTTTTTAAAAAAAATTTCATTTTATTGATTTATGTATTTATTTATTCGAGATGGAGTTTTGCTCTTGCTGCCCAGGCTGGAGTGTAATGGTGCAATCTCTGCTCACTGCAACCTCCGCCTCGCAGGTTCAAGCAATTCTCCGGCCTCAGCCTCCCTACTAGCTGGGATTACAGGCGCCTGCCATGACGCCTAGCTAATTTTTGCATTTTTAGTAGAGATGGGGTTTCACCATGTTGATCAGGCTGGTCTCGAACTCCTGACCTCAGGTGAGCCACCCACCTTGGGCTTCCCAAAGTGCTGGGATTACAGGCATGAGCCACTGCACCCGGCCTCTTATTTATTTATTTATTTTTTTGCTAGAATTGAAGTTTGGAAATTTCTCAGGATGTTGGATTTCTTTGTCATTTGGACACTATTGTTCCATGCCAGATGAAGAGGGTCCCTGACCTTATCTAGTCTGTCTCTGAAGAGTATTTCTATCTCTTTGTGATAGATCTCACAGTAGGTAAGAAAACCGTGTGAGTGAAAGAGAATTAGAACCGTGAATTTTGTCAATGCTGAGTCACTCTATTTGCATCATAGAACACAGTGGGTGGCTAATAATTGCAGTTTGAAAGAAGAAAAGCTAACATATTAGACAGGCAGTGTGCATACCTGACCCAAAGCTCCCACGACGGCCTCTTTTGGGGAAGGCATTGACGTGGCACCTCAGCCCAGCTGGTTTTCACTGGCGTTAGTTTGAGCCTCTCAGGAAAGACTTTCAACCACTCAAATCAGTTATCGCTTCAGTCCATGTGCTGTTAAAATCCCTTTTATGTTGGCAAAAAAAAATCTCTGCTTGAGTAAACAGTGACATCACTAATTGCTAAATATGACATTATCAGATTGTTTTGACTTCCTGGGGGTGAGGGTAAAGGAGAAAAGTTAATTATAATTACTTTTGTCTCTAACTAATGGAAAGCAGTGTTAACATCTGTGTGCTGACTGCTAGAAGGTTGGCAGTAATCCCCTCGTATTAACCAGAGTGGAGTAGAATGACCCAACGAGTGGATGGCGTTGCTGTACCTGAATTTTCCCAGCAGCTAACAAAATAGGTCTCTTTCACTAAAGACTAATTTTCACATTAAAAAAAAAAAAACTTTCTTATGGGCCTAGTGCAGTTAAATTGGCTGACACAGTGGGGAATCTACACTTAGACTGGTAATATTAAGCACTGAGAAAATGCTTCAGGTGATGATCAAGCTGAGAGGTAATTCAGACCCCGGATAATTCTCTTCCAAGAAAATTCCACCAGGTGGCACAAAACGTCCCAAAGTGCCACTGAGCATGCTCTCTCTCTGGACCACAGGGAAGTGGGAAGAAGATAAAGAATTGCCAAGGTGATCTCATCACAGGCCTCCACGGTGCTTTCCACACGCATGTGTCCCTCCTCACCCTCAAGTGCTTCCTAAAGGCAAAACATGTCTATGTGACAGGGTAAGCTTTCTCTATACATATGGTGAACTTTATCCTTTGAATAGTGGAAAGGACTAGTTGGAAAAGGTAAATAAAGCGGTGTGGGAAGAGGGGAAAGAAGAGGAAAGGAGACTTACAGGTGCCAATTCACCAAATTTAAAGACAGGTTTATTAACCGGGCAGCCGCCAATTCTCGTGCTGTGGCCTGAGGCTTTAAAAATCTCAATACAAAATGTTTCTGTGAGTTTAAACGCAGGATTATTCACACAAGTTGTAAATGTTCTGACATGTTGAGAAGCAGTAGTGATTATAAAGATTTGTAAATTTTAACTGAAGCCAAAATGGCCGATAATCAAAAACTAGGGTAAGACTTTATTTATAAATTGAGATGGTTTTATTTGCTCTTTATTCTGCTACCACCTCTTAAAATCTAGTCTAATGTTTGCCCAGCATTGGAAGTAAATATGTAGTAGAATGGGGTGTCAATCACACAATTGGATATACATTGCTACAATAGGCAATCCCACGAGGTTCCTAGCCTGGAGGGCCATGGAAGAGTGGTTTGGCTCTAGAACTATGGAGATGGACCTTGGAGTGACTTATGACGCTTTTTCAGTTTGCTCCTGCCAGTCCCCAACCCCAGAAGCACTGACTGGAATATGTCTATGGAAGGACCAGCCTTACGTATCTTGAAAAACTTCCCAGATGATTTTAATGTGTCTTCTAATTAAGAGATTTAGACTGTAGAGTTTAGTTTCCTTTTATGATAAACAAGGGTGGGTGCCCGAAAACTCCATTCTAATAGGCCCTTACCAAGAGCCAGAGAAAATTAATACCCAAGCGTTGGTCTTGGAAGTAACCTAGTGAGTGTCTCTTTCTGTACAACTCTTTGCTCCTGTTCTGAAGAAGGAAGACAGCAGAATCATAGGAAATTCCAGACATCCTTCAGTCTCACCTGCCTCTAAAGATAATGAAGGGATAAGATACGTGTGTATGTGTAAATCTAACATAAAAATTGCTCTTAAACTGGACCTTGAAAAATGTGAATTTGAATATTTTGGGTAACAAGGAAACAAGAGCAAAGATGCAGGTACAGAAAATTAAATTATGCTGAGAAATCAATACTTTATTTTAGCTGAAATGTGGGCTGTATGAAGGGAAGTTAAAACGATTCAGGTCTTAAATTTTAGATTAAGATTTTTGAATTGTATTGGGTGTGAAGTTAACAATGTTTCCAATAAAAAATATAACATATTAGTTGTATGTATTAGAAGTTTAGATATGGCAGCTGTCTATAAAATTATTTTGAATGAGAAGATCCTGAATTAAAACTTACCTTTTATTGAGTCCTTTCTGATGCTAGGCTTGGTAATAGGTACCAATTTATGTTCAGTATTTTACTTAAAACGTATAATAACCTTGTAAAGTAGGTATTATCCTTTCTATTTTTAACCACAAAATTGAGGCTTAGAGAGTTTCTCTATCCTAATTTGCAATTTAATGGGGGTGGAACAGGGATTAGAAGCCAGTTCTTTCTGACTTCAAGATCTGTAAGCATGATGATTATATTGCGTCATCTTGAAATGCACGTAAGGAGACAGTACAAAGGTGATGAACTGTAATAGAAAATAATTTCACAAGAAAGCATGATTCCTAAGAAAGTATAACAGACATGTTTTCTGTATGAATTAAGTGACAGAAATTATATTGGGAGCAAAAATCAAAGAATTTTTTTTTGAGATGGAATCTCACTGTGTCTCCCAGTCTGGAGTATAGTGGCGCGATATCAGCTCACTGCAGCCTCCACCTGCTGGGTTCAAGTGGTTCTTGGGCCTCAGTCTCCCACGTAGCTGGGCTATAGACACATATCACCACACAAGGCTAATTTTTGTATTTTAATAGAGACAGAGTTTCACCATGTTGGCCAGGCTGGTCTCGAACTCCTGACCTCAAGTGATCTGCCTGCCTCAGCCTCCCAAAGTGCTGGGATTACAGGTGTGAGCCATCACACCCAGGCAAAAATCAAAGAAATTTTTAAAAATCCAGACTTTCATAGGACCAACATTATAAGTAATTTATCTAGCACATCTCCTGGCATTGGATAAAAGTTGTAATACAAGCACACTCAAGGACCTTCCATGTTTTTATGCATAGGCTTGGTCTGGTATTTTGGCTCCTGTTTTTCTTGAACTCCTGAGCTACACAAATTATGTTTGGAGAAACTCTCACTATAATCACCTCTCAATTAAATGATATCATTTAATCTAAGCTCTAATAATACTTGACAAAGGTACTAAAGAAGAAAAGCTATTATATTTACATTTACCTAATACTTCATTTTGAAATTAATGGATATTCAAGTCATTAATTAGGGAGACACTACATTGTTACAGAAAGAGATTCTGAGCCCTGGTAGAATTTACTGGCCTTGGTTTCCTCATCTGTCGGAAGGGGCTGATCATATTTACTTCACTAGGTTTTTCATAGGGATAAATGAGAAAATATACAGTGGAGATGTGCCTGGCGTTTGTCAGTATTTGGTCAAGTGTTAATTTCCCTTTACCTTCACATTTTCTTGTGTTGAACATGCATCTCACTCTTCTCTCCATGTGTTTTCAGCGTCCAGAGGTAGGAGCACGGCAGATGCATGGCATTTTTGTCTTGTTACCTTCATGATTGGTTCATCCGTTCATTCGTTTAGTGATGTATACTGGCTAGCTCCTTCGTGCAAGGCACTGAGGCTCAGAGATCAAAGGCAGGTCCAGAGGCAGAGCTGGTCACGTGCGTTCTGTGTCGTGGTAAGAGAGCGGTGAGTCATGGTGAGTGCTGGAGGATGACTTGGCACCATGCACAGGCTCCTGGAAGGCACTGTATAAAAGGGGATGTCTGATTTGGGTTTCAAAGAATGTATATGACTTCTTCAGAAGAGAAGAAAGAGGCAGAAAATGATATTCCAAATAAAGAAACATTAATTCTTGAAAAATAACACAATCTTTCCATGAGAAGGGGAACTCTCTGATACATGTTTTGACGCTGACATCCCGTGACTCCTCTTTTTCTTGACTTCCTTCTCAGACTAGCACTGGGCGAACTAAGAAATTTTTGCCATTTAATTAAAGCTCCAGAAACTAACTTCAGTTTACTAGTCTGGCCAACTGCTGTAGATAGCAGCACTTTCTACTCTGCTTTTTTTAAGCACAGTATTAAAACACTTTTAGATAGCCAAGGAAACTTCTCGACTTCAACTTTGCTGTTTTTCTTTTGATTTTTCCACCACTGCTCCTGACCTCCGCCCAACTCCCACTCAGCATTGAACCTGTTGCAAGATGACCCTAATACCAGAATGGTAATCTAGGTTATATGACCAGCTTCAGTTTTACCTTTGCTTTATTTTGTTTCGTTTGATTATGTCATGTTGAACGCATTACTGGAAAATCTTAACTTAAAGCAGGAACAAGAGTTCTCATGCTCTCACCTCTCAATGATGGAGTGATGAATTGCTTTAAACTCTAAGAGGAGTGTGACGATTTATGCTAATCTTATACCTTTGTTACTGACCACTTCAGTTAAGTGAAATAGCTATTGGATATTTGATGGAGGTAAGAGTGAGAGTTGTACAGAAGCTCTAGAGTCAGATAAATGCCCTTTTTCTTTGCTTTTCAGATATCATTAGATTATTTCATTGTTCTTCTATGTGTTATAGATAGCTTGTTTCTCTATTTCAATGTTGGGGTAAGTGTTTTTGCACTTTAGAATCTACAAATAAATTCCAGGGGCGTTTCCTTAGGTGTCTTGTAAGATTGCTGTCACTGTGTTTCTGATATTACTGAGATAGTATTCAATGCTACCTTCAGGAACAGTGCTGTACAACGTGAAACCTATTTTTATTCACTACTAGATAGTGAGCTTTTCTAGAGTAGGGTTTGTGTCTTAATCATTCTCACAAGCTCCAAAACAGTTCCGTGCACATGGCATACATTTATAAAATTCTCAAGGTTCTAAAAATGGAATTCCCTAAAAGTGTGTAGCTTTTATGACTAGGAAAATGCTGCTGCCTCTATTGCCAATTCGGCTCTAGCAAGAAAGAGTTGGGCAGGCTTCTGTCAGTATTTGTATAGGGTTGGTCTATACAGTCAAAGCTGAGCAGATGATTGTATAAATTATCTGGGGAGTTTGGATCCAGCTAAAGAACATTCAAGCAAACAGAAGGTCCATGTAACTTGTCTTGGTACAGTTGGATTCTTAGTGCTTCTAGATTAGAAACATGATGTTTTTTCCCCAGTGTGCACACGGACACACACACATAGACTCACATAACTAGAAAGTGGACAATGAATTCACCTTCTCTTCCTGGTATCTATTGCCTCCGTGATCCTGCTCTTTCCCAGGAGAATTCCTTCAGTATAGTTTTTAAAGGGTCATAAATATTGTTAAAAGTACAACACACAGGTCTAAAAGAATATATAACTCAGCACCTATCAGCTCACGTGTGGTGATAATTTTAAGACTGTCTGGCAGGAAGCAGGACATCCAAGGTTGTCCTGTTTCCAACAGAAAAGGAGTTACAGCCCTGGTGTGGGTCTTCAGGCCTGGAAAGTCTGTCAGTATATTTAGAATTCTCCAAATGGTTAATTAGGAAGATAATTTCATCTGGAGAGAGAACATGAATGAATTGACATCTTTGAAAAACCAGCCCAGACGTGGACACATTCATTTCTGATTCCTCTCTACTGACATGGTTTATTCCATTTGTAAGTGTAAATAGTAATAAAACACATACTGTGTGGGCTGGATATTTGGGATTCCTTTTCTCTGTCCACTGCCTGAATCCTATTTCATAAGTTGTGATGTTGTGCAAAGACTATCTCCTCTTTAGAAGCAGCAAATTGTAGATAATGACTTTCCCAGCCTCCCTTGTCCCTGAGGCTCCAATGTGTAACCTACTCACTCCCAATCAAATTCACTGAGGCCAGACATTGACTCAAGCATTAGAGACGCTAGACAAAGGGCACCAGGAGAGGGGGTGCAAGGTCATGCCACTTGCACAAAGGCCTGTCCAGGCTCATGGCTGTGGCTTGCTGATGCAGTACTGCCAACTGGGGCAATGGAGACGATTAATTAATACAGCCAGGCAGCTTATCTGGGGAAGTGTTTCTTAAAACGTAGCCTTGAGCCTCCTTCCCTAGTCTCCCCAGTGTTTCCCTGTGACACCTAATTTCCTTTCAATGAATTTCCTTCCGTTTATGCTAATCTTTTGTTTGCCACTAAGAATCCTACCTCATCTTCTGTGCCTAGATGCTGGAAGAAACCCAGACATTTGGAAAACCCCTCTTGGCCCTTTAGGACTTGACACTCTGGTCGTGAAGATAAGACAAGTTCACTGTTAGTGTGATGGTGAATCTGATTATTCCACCAGTAAAACGTATCCGTGACTGGAGAGAAAACTACTTGCGGTGGGTCCTCAATGAGGTAGGAAATTCTCCAATTCATCTTTTTAGGTTTGCAAGTTTGGCTCATTACCCAGAAAAGAGATACCCTGCATAAGCTGCACCTTGCAAGAGCGAATGGCCAGGAAGAAAGGTAGAAGGAAATCTCACCTTTTGTCTGAATGTATTTGCAGGAGAATGAAATCTGCAGCTGAGTTAGCGTGAAGAGCTTGCCTCCGCGTGGGCCTGTGTGGAGTTTATCCAGATGGCGCTCCCAGTAGGATTGCACATCCCAGGGAACTTGTGAACCATATGGAGGAGAAAGTTCTCAGTTGAGAGTTCCGCTCCATTATTTCCCACTGGAAGTAGTGCATTGTGATCAAGCTTGAATTATCAGATGCAAGGCAACGGGTATCACAATGTCATATTTGCTAGAGTTTGGAAGCACTTATTCTTAGCTTAATGACCATAAAGAACGCTTGGTTGTTGCATATTCTGAGTTGTGTCACCAGACACATCTAAAGACTCTGGAGCGCAACTGTACACAGAGCCCTGCTCACAGCAGCACTCTGGAAATAATGATTGCCTTATAGTCTCATATGTGCCTGGCCTTCTGAATGTTGTTTCCTCCTGAACCTGGCTTTGTGATGGAACATTAAACTTCAGGGATGGGGGGCGCAGTATCCTTGTCTTGCCAACGCTGGGTTCTGGCAGGCACATGCCACCCTGCATGACCTCCACTGGCATCTGTGTGAGACCCTCTGCATGCCTTTGGGTGACTTTATAAACCAATAATGGACAGGACCAAAGACAGAAAATGGGGTGCAGGGAAAGACAGTGAGGGCAGCAATGCCGCTGTTGCGTACACTGGGGCACCTAGCATCTATGTCACCACCCGCAAGATACAGGTTCAGGACCCATGTCCATGGAGAGCAGCAGCCTCCAAATTCCCCCCAAACACCCTGTGTGTGTCTTAGAGAGGCGGACCACTGGTTGGGCACGGTGGCTCACGCTGGTAATCCCAGCACTTTGAGAGGCCGATCACAAGGTCAAGAGTTCGAGACCAGCCTGACCAATATGGTGAAATCCCGTCCCTACTAAAAATACAAAAATTAGCTGGACGTGGCGGCACATGCCCATAATCCCAGCTACTCAGGAGGCTCAGGCAGGAGAATCGCTTGAACCCGGGAAGCAGAAGTTGGAGTGGGCCAAGACTGCACCACTGTATTCCAGTCTGGGCGACAGAGTGAGACTTCATCTCATAAACAACAACAACAACAACAAAAGAAAGGTGGACCACTAGGGTCTGAGAGGGTGGCTTCTCCTGGTGATGCGCTTTGTTTGTGTTGACCGTTGAGCTGAGATTACAGAGCTGAGAAGGACAGGATGCTCCGCAGCCCAGCACAGCACACCAGCTGCCTTGGGCTGAGCAACCAACAAAAGCTGGTAAACTCACCTGCCTTGTGGACGAGTGACTTCCAAAGACTTTCATGCCAAAGAGGGGAGGCTCTGCCAGCAGAGAACCTGGGGCTGATTCCTCTCCCCTGAGTGCCCATCCTGGAGGAGGTAACATGGGTCTGCAAAGGTTGAGAGAAAGGGCACAGGCCGACCACGTTCCTGCCTCTTCTGGGATGGACATGTGGCTTCCTCTCCTAGCTTGACCCGCTGGTTCTGGGAGTCCACCCTCTCTCGGGTGCATCTCACTGTGGTTGAAAACTCAAGAACTGTTAAGAAACAGAGCTGATTGAGGGCAAGGCCAGTCTGCCAAAGAAGGAGAGAGGGTCAGGCTTTCCCTGAAGAGGGCATGCGTGATTTCTGGTGTCTGGGTAACAAGTAGGTTCACAGATTGCTAGTACAAGCAGGAAAATTAAAGGGTGTTTGGGTTTGAGAGAAAAGCGTAACAGAAATGACCGAGGTGCAACCTCTTTACACTTTAGGAAGCCTTGTTAAATGAAACAAACCCTGTTGGCTCAGGAAGTCAGCTGAGTATGGAAGGCTTATGAATTGTTCAGTTTGTATACATGGTGAGCCATTCTTCTCTGTGCTCCTTTACTTTTTGTTTGTTTGTTTGTTTGGTTTTTGTTTTGTTTGGAGACAGAGTCTCACCCTGTCACCCAGACTGGAGTGCAGTGGCACAATCTCGGCTCATTGCAACCTCCGCCTCCCAGGTTCAAGCAATTCTCATGCATTGGCCTCTGGAGTAGCTGGGATTACAGGCAAATGCCACCACGTCCAGCTACCTTTTTTTATTTTTTGGTAGAGACGGAGTTTCACTATGTTGGCCAGGCTGGTCTGAAACTTCTGACCTCAAGGGACCTGCCTACTTTTGCCTCCCACAGTGGCTAGGATTATAGGCCTGAGCCACGGTGCCTGGCCTCTTTTACTTTTTAATAAAGCCTTTGTGGAGGGCCCAGCCTGTCTCATCTGCACTGGGGCAAACAAGGGTTTTCAGCTCTTGGCTTCTGAATGCTAGGGCAGAATATTCCAGAACACATCTGAGGCCAGCACAACGCTCGCAGCAAGAAGAAGGAGGAAGATGAAAGGCAGAAGGTAGGATCAAGAGGGCTTCATTTCGTTTGGGGTTAGGGTCTTACTCTAACCAGAAAAGCAAACATTTCTTTCCACAGCATTTGACATTTGGAATTTCTTGAAGGTTGACAACAGCAGATGCCTTGGCTCTTACCTAGACTCCCCCACGAAACCACACAAAACCAGATTATAGAACTAGAAAAGAGAAGTACGTGTATAAGGGGTAAAAATATTTTAAACACTTTGTGAAGGTATTAGACAAAATAAGCAATATTAGTAGGACGTTTTCACACAGACTGAACCCAATCCAGATATGAGACTTTAGATATCACTTGCAAATACTCTTGCTGAATCTAGACCAGACATAGGTGACATATTCTTACCCAGCTATAAAGAAATTACCCCCACAGCTTTGGGCCAAAGTATTGGATATTTGAGATTCTGAAATGATCACCCTGTACATGATCATAATGTGGGTAATTAAAAACAGATTATGGAATTAAGATTTGAATTACTTTCGAAAACTTTACTTTTTCTTGGCGTATGTAGTTTTTTTCTTCTCTTTATTTTTTCCTTTCTCTGAGTGATCATAATTGAATGCATGTTGCAACTACAAATTGTAATTTTGCTCTCAGAGATAGTATTTTAATCTCAGGTGTTTATTAGAAAATTTTTGTGCACTAACTATGAATTTATCTAAGATGAGGGACTTGAATCAAATAAATGGACTTGGAACAAAATTAAGATTATGTCTTCATGTGTCATGGAGCCTGCTACTACAGTGAGCTTTGTTTGCCACAAATGTCATATTTTTATATGTAGGAATTTAATAATAGTTAAGGTAAACACACATGTGTTAATGCTCATATTAGCTGCTCTCCAGAAGGAGAGATGGTCTGACATCCAGTAGGTTAGAGATGTATGTAACTGGGACAAAGGAAAGGGGGCTGAGTCATTCCTCAATGAATTTGATTAATGTAAATAATTTACCTGGATGCTTCCACTCCTACACCCTACTTATTCCTTAAAATATAGGATGTGTTTTCCTTAAATAGATTTTCCTCCAAGCTCTCTAATTCACAGGAGACTCTACACAGAGCAGGCAGCCGGTGGAAGGCAGACAGGAGTGGAACCTGGGGGAGGAGCCCCCACCCCCAATCCAAATCCATCACTTGCTCCTTCATGAACTTGGATATGCTCCATTTCTCTGGGCTTCAGTTTCCTCATTCTGAAAAATTCAGAGATTGGACCAAGCCCATTTTACAATTCTTCTGATCTAATTTTCCATGCATTGTTTCCATTCACTGTTTCTATGAAGAGGAATTTCCTAACAGAAAGAATGTTTATTCATTCCTCTTAAAGGGAAGGCAATATATCTTTAGTCCACATTGGCTGGAAAGTAAACTGCATCATTTCTCAAAAAGTTAAACATGTCTTTACCACATGATCCAGCAATCCCTTCCTTGGTATTTACCCAAGAGACATGAAAATGCATGTTCTCACAAAACGACTCTACTCAAATGTTTACAGCTGCTGAATTCACAATTGCACCAAGCAAGAAACCACCCAAATGCCTCTGAGCTGGTGCACAGACAAACAAGCTGTGGTATAACCATACGAAGGAATAGCACTCAGCTATGAAAAGGAAGACATCACAGCACACGCAGCATGGATGGATCTCTAGTGAATCACGGGCTAAGTGAAAAAAGCCAGTTTCAAAAGTCTGTGTGCTGGAGGATTGTATTTATACAACATTCTGGAAAATGCAAAGCGATAGAGACAGAAAACAGATCCCTGGCTGTTGGGGCTGGGAGTGGGAGGAACTGTGACTCCCCAGGTGAGGGTACAGAATGTTCTAGAATGTCCTGATTGTGGTAGTGGATATAGATCTATGCATTTGTTAACACTCATAAATTTATGCACTAAAAAAGTGAATTTTACTCTGCAAATTGTGCTTCTGTTTTTGTTTTGTTTTGTTTTGAAGAAAGAGAAGCATCAGTCTAAGATCTATTACTGAACTATCCTTTTGCTTAGAGAACTCAAACCCCCCAATTTTTAAATATTGTTTTGAAACTAACACAGATGTACAAGCAGCTGTTTTTTTTTTTCTTCTTCTTCTATTTTCTTCTCAGGGTGGTGCACAGGTTGTAAATGGAAGTCCAAGTTTCTAGGCAATGGATTGAAGTGTTTTGGAATGATGTTGGTCTGATGCAGTGCAAATGTTGTCCACAAATGCATCTCTGCCTTTAAGGATCCTGAATGTTTCTTTCTGCTCCCAGGAATCAGTTCTCATTTGCACTGACTTCCAGCAACTTCCTCTAGGCGAGCCCCCAGAGGCAGTTACCTGAAGTTGTGTGCCTGCAGGCGCAGGTATTGTTCAGGGCAGCTCTCTCCTGAGTTCATTTGTGCTTCAAGACGCAAGGACCCACAGAACCTGACTTTTAATGCACCTGGCTTTTAAGCCAGACATTGTGCAGCTAGAGGGCTTCTGGTGTTTTAAACCCAGGGATAGCAGGTACCTGTGCCGAAATAATATTTTACACAAATAAGGAATTCCCACTGGATGCTCTGAATTCTATCCCATGCCGTGAGCACTGTTGAAAACAGTGGCCAATTCCTCTGCTTCTACAAGGTAGGTCTCAGAGTAGCATGTATCTAGTTATTAGAACATGGTGTGGTGACACTTGGAACTCTGTCAAGTTGATAAAATATATTTTACAGCTGGTAACTTCATGCTACGAGCAAAGTCCTTATATGTTATCAAATGCACATAATAGTTACACACATGCATATGTAATATTCATTAGAGAGATTTAGAATTCATCCAGAGACTATGAGTGTGCTGCACTGTGCTTTCTAGTGGTAGAGATAAGTTTGTACCTACTCTCTTGTCTCCTGTGTAAGTACGTACAATCACGCATGGCTTAGAACAGCAATATGTTCTGAGAAATGCATGGTCAGATGATTCCGTTGCTGTGTAAGCGTCCTAGAATGCATTGATATAGGCCTTGATGATACAGCCTACTATACACCCATGCTATATCGTGTAGCCTGTTACTCTCAGGCTACAAACCTGTATAGTATGTTACTCTACTGAATACCGTGAGGAACTGTAACACAACGGTAAGTATTTGTATATCTAAATATATCTAAACAAAATAGGTAGAATAAAAATATGGTATACAAGATTAAAAAAAATAGTGCCTCTGTATGGAATACTTACTGTGAATGGAGCTTGCAGGAGTAGCAGCTCTCCGGGTGAGTCAGTGAGTGAGTGGTGAGTGAATGTGAAGGCCTAGGACGTTACTCTACACTACTGTAGACTTTATAAACACTGGACACTTAGGCTATACTAACATACACAAACATTTTCTACAATAACACATCAATATTAGCTTGCTGTAATATTTTTTTTAACTTTTTGAGTCTTTTATAATAATACTTAAAACACAAAATCCACATGAGCCCAGGCCAGCACAGGATCAGGATGATCAATATCACTGCCTTCCACTTCCACATCTTGTTCCACGGGAAGGTCTCCGGGCCAGTAACGTGCCTGGAGCTGTCATCTCCTGTGATAACAGTACCTTCTTATAGTAAATCTCCTGAAAGACTTCCTGAAGTTGTTTTAAGTCAGCTTAAAAAAAAATAAGTAGGAATACAACCCAAAATAAAGATTAAAAATATAGTATGTTAAACACGTAAATCAATAACATACTAGTTTAGGACTGTTGTCAAGTACAGGCATACCTCATTTTATTGTGCTTCATGGATATTGGGTATTTTACAAATTGGAGGTTTGTGTCAACCTTGCGTGGAGCAAGTCTATTGGTTTCATTTTTTCAACAGCACATGCTTACTTCATGCCTCTGTGTCATATTTGGTAAATCTCAAAATATTTCAGACATTTCCATCATTATTATATCTGTTGTGGTGACCTGTGATGAGTGATCTTTGATGTCACTATTACAATTGTCTTGGAGTAGCATGGACCGGCCCATAGGAGACGGCGAACTTAATGGATGAGTGTTGCGTGTGTTCAGACTGCTCCACCCACTGGCCCACCCTGTACTTGGACCTCCCCATTCCCCAAGATGTAACGAGATTGAATTTAGGCCAATTAATGCCTCTATAATGACCTCCAAGGGTTCAAATAAGAGGGAGGGTTGCACAACTCTCACTTTAAAATAAAAGCTAGGAATGATGACTCTTGGTGAGGAAAACACGTGGAAAGCTGAGAGAGGGTGAAACCCGGGCCCCGGGTGCATATAAATAAAAAGTTCTTGCAATGCCAGTTACTCGGGAGGCTGAGGCAAGAGAATTGCTTGAACCTGAGAGAGGGGGTGGTTGCAGTGGGCAGAGATCATGCCTCTGCACTCCAGCCTGGGCGACAGAGCAAGACTCTCTGAAAAAAAGAAAAAAGTTATTGAAGGAGAGTAAAAGTGCTATTCCAGTGAACACATGAGTGATAAGAAAACAAAACAGCCTTATTATGGATATGGAGGAAGTTTGAGTGATCTGGATAGAAGATCAAACCAGTCACAAGATTCTCTTAAGCCAAAGCCTAATCCAGAGCAAGGCCCTAACTCTCTTCGATTCTATGAAGCCTGCAAGAAGTGAGGAAGCTAAAGAAGAAACGTTGGAAACCAGCAGAGGTTGGTTCATGGGGTCGATGGAGAAAAGCCACCTCCACGACATAAAAATGCAAGATGAAGCAGCACGCACAGGTGGAGAAACTGCAGCAAGTTCTCCAGAAGATCTAAGAACATTGACAAAGGTCACTCCGTTGTTTTCAATATAGACAAAGCAGCTTGTATTGAAAGAAGATAGGACTTTCATAGCCACAGAGGAGAAGTCAGTGTTGGCTTCAAAGCTTCAAAGGATAGGACGACTCTTTTATTAGGGGATAATGCAGCTGGTGAACTTAAGTTGAAGCCAATTGTCATTTATCATTTTGAAAATCCTAGAGACCTTCATAGTGATGCTAAATTTATCCTTCCTGTGCTCTAGAAATGGGTTAACAAATCCTGGATGACAGCATATCTGTTTACACTATAGTATATACAGCACAGTAGAGTGAATACTTTAAGCCTATTGTTGAGATTTACTGCTCATTGACAATGCACCTGGTCACCCAAGAGCTCTGATGGAGACGTACAAGATGAATGTTGTTTTCATGCCTGCTAGGACAACATGCAGTCTTCAGCCCATAGATCAAGGAGTAATTCTCGCTTTTAGGGTTTACTATTTAAGAAATGCACTTTGTAAGGCTACAGCGCCACAGAGAGTGATTCCTCTGATGGATCTGGGCAAAGTAGATAGAAAACCTTGTGGAAAGGATTCACCATCCTAGACATCATTAAGCACATTCATGATTTGTAGGAGGAGGTTAAAATATCTACATTAACAGGAGTTTGGAAGAAGTTGATTCTACCTCTCATGGATGACTTTGAGACATTCAGGGCTTCAGTGGAGGAAGTCACTGCAGATGTGGTGGAGAACAAGAATTAGAAGTGGAGCCTGAAGAGGTGGCTGAACTGCTGCAATCTCTTGGTAAACCCTGAATGGATGAGGAGTTGCTTCTCACAGATGAGCAAGGAAAGTGGTTTCTTGAGATGGAACCTACTCCTTATGAGAATGCTGTGAGCATTTTTGAAAGGACAATGAAGGGTTTATAATAGGACATAAACTTAGAAGACAGAGCAGCTGCAGGGTTTGAGAGGATTGACTGCAATTGTGGGTAAAATGCTATGAAACAACATTGCCTGCCACAGAGAAACCTTTCGTGAAAGGAAGAGTCGATTGATGTGGCAAACTTAACTGTTGTCTTACTTAAGACATTGCCACAGCCACCCCGACCTCCAACAACCACTATCCTGATCAGTCAGCAGCCACTGATGTTGAGGCAAGACCCTTTACCAGCAAAACGATGATGATTTGCTAAAAGTTCAGATGATTGCTATAGCAATTTTTATCAAGAACACACTTTAAATTAAGGTAGGTACATTTTTTAGACATAATGCTATTGCACACTTAATAGACTACAGTATAGTTTAAACCTAACTTTTATATGCACTGGGAAATTTAAAAAATTTTTGTGATACTTGCTTTATTGTAGTGGTATGGAACCAAGCCCACTATATCTCCAAGGTGTGCCTGTGTGATGCACTGTGCATAATTATATGTGCTATACTTTTATACGACTGACAGTACGGTGGGTTTGTTTACAGAAGCATCTGCACAGACACAGGAGGACTGTATTTTTAACTAGCTGGGTCAGAAGGGAGATGCAATCTGTTGTCAGGTAATACCCGAATCCATGCGATTTTGCCTCAGACTCATTGAATCACGGGACTGAAATATTTGAAGATCAGAGTCCAAATACTCACTCCTATCACTCCTAGCAAAAAGCACACCAATTGGTTGTCTAGGTTGACTACACTGTCTGGATATGTTTAGTGAGAGTAAATCTGTCATTTCCAGAGACAATTCATTTCTTCTTTTCATAGGTTGGCCTAATATAAATTTTGTCCTGATTGAATATTCAAAACACCAGTTTCAAAACAATTAGGTTAACCTGGAGCAGTGGTTCGATCAAATTGCAATACAGTCTACATGTATTTAACTGTCGAGTAATTTAAATGAGTTTCGAGCAGACTGAAATATCAATCTAAAATATTCAGATTTTTAGCAGTCCATTCTAATGAAGAGTGACTTTCTAAAATTGTTTGTTTTTAAGACAGTCTTCCCAAGGCTTTCTCCCAATAAAGGGCTAACAAACAGAAAAAACTCAAAGTAAACCTGGCAAGGCTATCAAAGAGCAAGAGAGAGCACTGGGTGCTGGCCTGGAGAGTGGGGACCCCATCTGAGCCCCGCCTCTCTCAAGCTGGCTGGTTGGCCCCTCACTCAGCGAGATGAGCAGTGGGCACAGTCCACCTTGAAGTGAGGATAAGTGTCTCATGAGAAAGCGCCTCTTCCTTCCAAGTGCCTCACAGCTAGAGAACTTTCATAAAAGGAAACTACGCACCCAAAGCAATGCATAGACTGAGTGTATGAAAAAATGGCATGAAGGTTGTCATTTCCTATGGCAGCCATTGGCCTCCCAACAGCAAGTATTCCCTCCCAAGATCCAGCTCTAGCTCGCAAGTCCACAGGACCCCACACTCGTGGCCCCCATCTGGCTTGGGAGGAAGCCTATTTGCCACCGAGGCACAGAGAGCTCTCTCTAAACTGGGCAGAGTAAAACCCCAGGAGCAAATCCAGCCCCCTGACTGTTTTTCAGCTAAGAATGATTTTACAGATGAACATTTGCAATTGATTTGATGATTAAAAGCATTAACTTTGAACCTCAGCTAAACGAATGTTATGCTGCAAAAGAATGACAGTTTTCTCATGAGCAGTAGAGCTAAAACATTGTACTCAATCCTTGTTCTTGTATTTTCAATTTCATCAAAAAACTGTGGAAATGTGTTTTTTCTTTTGTTACATAAATACCAGGATAATGTCTACAACTTTGCCATTTGGCCTGCAAAACCTGAAATATTTACTCTGCCCTTTACAGAACAAAGCTTGTGGACCCCTGGTTTAAGCAGCATCTGGTCACTCAGCAATATAAGGATCAGTTGATCAGACGCAGAGGAGATTAGTTAGAAGGGAATGAGATAGAGCAAAACAGTGGATGCCTTAATTGCTTATAACAAAAGCATAAGTGAATGCCATTACTGCGATTGGAATTTATCCAGGATGTTAGGATCAACTCAAAATGCCACGAGCTCTTTCATGTCCCTGAGTGCTCCGTTCTTTACTTTTATATCCTTTCCAAAAGACAGAGCTCCTCCATGCCAGGTTATTGGCTGGATATGACAATAGTAAATCTCCCGTGACACTTCCAGCAGCACATAAGAAGACAGTTCTCAGAAATGACCGATAATTGACCTTGTGTGACCTGCCTGAGCGTGTGAGGTCTCACTGGCTCTAACATTAAGTATAGAATTATTTCCCAATAGATACTTTGCATGTAATGCTATTCAACTATTCAGAAAATGAACAAAATAGAGTCAAGGAAGAGAATAGACTCCTTTTTATCTCCCAGTGATAAATGAAATTGAGTTTTGACCAGTTGATGGAAAAATTACCTCTTATTTCTAAAATCAATGATGACATAATTAGATTTAGCAAATGGATTTTTTTTTTTTTTTTTTTTTTTTAAAGTGGAGGGAAAAAAGTCCTTTAAAGTCACCAGGTCTATTTTCTATAGTTAAGCTAGGAGAATTCCCTGATCTGAATTTTCCAGAGTTTTGTTCAGTTTAATAAAAGAGTTTAACTTTGTTTTATCAGTATTGCTGCATAACAAATCACCGCAAAATAAATGACCACTTAAAGCAATGACGATTCCGTATTTCTCACGCGTCCTTGGGTTGACTGTCTAGTTCTCATGGCTGCAGTCAGCGGGTGGCTGGGCTGGGACTGGGTGGTTGAGCAGGGTTGTTCTCACACCGGTGGAACCTTAGCAGGGTGGGCCCAGGAGGCTGAGCCTCTCTCCTTACACGTGGGATGTTATTGCAGCTTCCATCCAGTGTGGAGAGGCTTTTCAAGAGCAGAGGCTGCAAGATCTCTTGGAAGCAGAGGTCGGGAGTCACTCGGTGTCATTTCTGCTACATTGTGTTGGTCAAAGCTGGTCACAGGGCTAGCAAAGGATCAAGGGGTAGATGAATAGACTTTACATTCTACCGAGAGGAGCTTCAAATAACTTGTGGTCATTTATAACCTCTCACACTTTTATTCTAATTCATTATCATCACGGATCCCGAGATAGTAGGTAATACTCTATAAAAAAGCCTGACAGTTCCTTAAAGGTCTTGCACAATGCTAATGCAAGCAACTAACTGGCTTTAGCAGGAAAAGCATCAGAAATAAGACAGAAAACACCATCTTCTATTTAACAAAATTATGGAACAGATGCATTTAGAATTCTATATGCAATTTGCTCCATTTGCTCAACTTGCTGTGGAAAGAGTTTTATATTGGAAGGCCAAAGGCTTCCCTTCCCAGATCCACTATTTGCTAGCTGTGCAATATTGGGTTAATTAATTAAACCCTCTTGCCTTTGTTTTCTCTTCTCTGAAACAGGAATGAGACTAGTGCCTATGTCATAGAGCTCCTGGAGGACAAAGGGAGGCAATAGATATATTGCCTCCAGCATAGTGCTTGGCACAGAATAGATCCATACTAAATATTAATCATAATTATTCTCATGTTCCTGTTATCGTCATTGATTAGTTGGTACAACTAACTAAATCAGAAAATCAAGCCTCTTAAATTCCATGATCTTAGCATTTACTTACTCCAGTCTGCTTGATTTTAAAATCTGGTTTTACAATGGTTCTATTGAGTAGCTGGATAGGCTAGGTTACAGAGTGGGTAGAGAGAAAGACAAACAGCCACAAAATATAGCAAAGTTTGTTTTTTACTCATTAAACATCCAGTGGGGGTGCAGGCAGCTTTCCAAGGCAGCTATAGTCCATGTAGTGACTCAGAGATCCAGGGTGCACTGGCAGCCTAGACCTATTCACTTAACACAAGCCCTCCTTGTTCACTATGCCAGGGGCAGAGAGAGCAGAGGATCACCAGGTTTTACACTGCTTCAGCCTGGAAGTAATGCCATCATCTCAGCTCACATTTCATTGCCTGCAGCTAATCTTGGGACCCATGTAAGTGTGGGATGGTGCAAAGTATGACTGGAAGAGTGTTCCCAGAGAGGAGAAAGTGAGCTGGATTTAGTGAACACAGAGCATGCTCTCCTTCATACTAGTGAATGCTTTGCTCCACAATTTCCTGAATTGGCTCTTCTCACTGTTGATAGTTCTGAATGGCAGCCAGTTCTGCTTCCTATGGCATGTTGGTCTGCAGCATTTCCCTTTGGGGTTATACAGGATGACACTATTCTCTCTCCCATAGGAGGTATTCTGGAATGTAAGGAAGACAGAAGGACGTGACAGCCCAGTCGATTGGTGTATTAGTCCATTTTCATGCTGCTAATAAAGGCACACCCAAGACTGGGAAAGAAAACAGGTTTTAATAGACTTGCAGTT